>NC_089794.1:45562041-45657041 GCF_040412425.1 Macrobrachium rosenbergii
CACGAAATATCCGTTAAAAAAGAAAAATTGTTCCGTGTAAATCAATGCGGAGATTTCTGTGTAAATTTTCTTCAAGTTTAATCAGTGGCTTTTTTTGGGGGTTGACTGATTGCCTTGTAAGTTAAGATTTTCGTTGGCTTCTGCTGTGGATGCCCCCAAGAGTTTTTTATGCGTTTATTTAGAGACCTTTTATAACGTATTAGGACAAGCCAGCGATAAAACAACAGAAAAACACCGCGCTGTTCATCCGCAGCTCTGCTAAGTGCAAACGAAGGAGCCCTGTGCCTCATTTCAATATGGCCGACCGACTTGTCTGCAAATGATAAGGTTTCGCAAAGTAGATTTCGAGATTTTTACATATCCATGCATAGGTATTGCTACCCACTGACAGCCCTGGCAATATATATGGCCGTAACTCATTCTAATTTTGGCTCTGTAAGAGAAATATGGCTTATTTGCACACCACTGGATCACACCCAATTTATCCTCGTTGGACGTCTCTATTTAAGCTGCTACGAAGCTTCGTAATACACGAAAAGTTTCAGCGCCCTAACCTTCGCCTTTACGCAGCTCGGGATCGTTCATAAACTTGCAAGCACCGCAGGAGAACAAACTGCAGAAAACCATTCGGGAGTTACCATCTGTCTGCTTCCCCGCAAGATACGGGAAAAATATCAGGTGCTGTTGGCCAAAAACTTTCCTTAGTGATATTTTGGCTTAGTTTAACTACGCAATGCATAGTGTAATAAACAAATTTCATTAATGATGCTGTACAGCATGATCAGTCTACGGCTCAGTTTCTAAAACCATCTTTGGCGATAAGGGATAGCAGTTTAATGCCTTGCGTTGGACCCTACCTGAACGCAGCTTCGTGGTGCAAATAACGTAGTGCGAAATATATCAGGCGGTTGTTGAGATAAAGAAGATAGAACAGAGGTAACAAGACCTCGCACATGATTAGACTCAATGTTGTTGCTGTTCGATGAACGGTTTAAGATAAGAGAAAATAAGATGAGGTGTTAAGGACCTTGTAATGGATTAACCGAGAGATAAAGGAAAATCGTGTACGAAAAAGAAAAGGAAATACAGACAACATTGAAAATTATAAGGATTATGGAGTTGTTTTCTTACCAGAATGGTTGAGGCAACAATGCACATAAAATTTAAACGAAAAAAATACAATAGTCAGAGACTTTGAAGTTTGTGAGTGATTTTTTTTTCCTTTTTTTTTATGCGGTCTTGGCGCTGGAGGCTGGGGTAATAACATCAATTTAAAGTACCACTTGTAAGCAAGCGATAATGATTAAACGTAGGAAATCCTGTAATTCTAATGCAGTCATCGAAGGTGTTCGTGACGGTGATACTACTGATAAAATTTCGTAACAACAGATCAGCAAGTTTACCTTTCCAAATTGGTAATCATCACCACACCCTTTCAGCGGTATACTTTACACTTATTTTATGTCGTCCTTAGAAATCTTTGATTAGCTTTGAGTCTTGCGAACAGCGTAGTACTTGTCTGTGTGTTCATTTTTCGGATAAGTTTATCCAAAATTTTATTTCACATAATAATTAATTCACTGGGTTTGATGAATGGGAAAAATTCTCTGCTTAGAGTCACCGGGCCATGTTTGGACTGGACTGCGTGGTCGGTCATGCTAGCAGGATGTGTGCTTTGGCTTTTTTTTTTCTTCTATAAGGAGGACTAGTGAACTGCCAGCTATAACAATTATAAGATTATTGTAGGACTTATCAATATTGCTGCTATATGTAATGGTAAACAGATATAACGTCGAAGAATGCTATGGGGATGGATTTACTCAAGTTTATTTGACCAAATAAGCAATATCTTAAAAGTCTTGAGAAATTAGCATTTTACAGACATCGAGCGATGGCTTCCTGTGTATTTCCTGAATCATGTAACTTTAATCTTTTCAATATGAGAGTTGTAATACTCATCTCAGTTCTTACTAAAAGACTAAAAATTCAATGTAATGCAACTCAAGCCCACCATGGCTCATTTCAGTCAGTTTCTTGGTGGTGTACTTGCCTATATATATATATATATATATATATATATATATATATATATATATATATATATATATATATATATATATATATATATATATATATATATATATATATATATATATATATATATATATATATATATATTAGTTATAAAGAGTTCTACAGAATTCAGTGCTTCATTAAAGACTAAATATAAATATATACAAATATAATATGTACATATATGTGATTATAGTCACGCACGCACACATATATAATAACAATATATATATATATATATATATATATATATATATATATATATATATATATATATGTATGTATATATATACATATATGTGTGTGTGATTATAATCACATATACGTACATACATATATTTGAATGTATTTATATTTAGTCTTTAATGAAGCACTGAATTCTGTAGAACTATTTATAAGCCAGTAAGTGCCTTACAAGCCTGCTCAAGTAACCTGATTTTAGACAAGCAGAGGCATTTGATGGTACTGAAAAAGTGCCATTTATGACAGCATAAAGTCTCTATAAAGAGTATATTTTCATAATATTTGCAGAACTGGAGCAGGTACCATTGTGCATCGCAACTATGAGTGTATAAATATTTTTGTGAAAGAATAAATATATTTTGGTCAATGAATGCATTTTGAGGTTTGTCATACTTGAAACTGCATCATTAATGTACTTTATTGTAAAATAGCGTATTGTTAACTTAGACTTATAAGTCTTAATATGAATTAAAAAGTATGAATTATATAACTTTTTTTTTAGGTACTTTGTCCTCCTGCTAATCTTTTAAATGAAGCAAAAGTCTCTTGTTTAACGTTACCTTTGTTTATCTTAAAGATGTATTTTGAAGATTTTTTTAATTTTATCCCTACCCATCTGCTTTCTCCATGTGTTGGTGGTGTGTAAGCACGCTCTCGCCTCTGTCTTGACGGAATGGCATTGTCTGATAATGCTGAGTAATCCTGGTAGATGCTGGGCCATGAGGGTATCGCCGGATCGTTGAAGCGAATCTTACTTTCAAGCATAATACTGAAAACTATTCTTACTACCACCACCTCAACTTTTGTTTTATGCATTTCTGGAAAATCTTAACCTTCGTAAGAATAGGAACTTATCGTTGTGATAAGCCTTTCTTTCAGTCCCAGAAAGTTTTTTTTTTTTTTATGAAATATTCCGAGAGTGAAAAAGTTGGTTATAGCTCTCGTGTTCTAATTATTATTATTATTATTATTATTATTATTATTATTATTATTATTATTATTAATATTATTAAAAAGAGTGGCAGCATCAGTAGAATGTATTCTATACAATGTCTTTTCAATTCTTCTCACTTTTCTCTTTTCTTCAAGGCTGATATCTGCTATTATTATTATTATTATTATTATTATTATTATTATTATTATTATTATTATTATTATTATTATTATTATTATTAAAAAAAGAATGGCAGCATCAGTAGAATATATTCTATACAATGTCTTTTCAATTCTTCTCACTTTTCTCTTTTCAAGGCTGATATCTGCTATTATTATTATTATTATTATTATTATTATTATTATTATTATTATTATTATTATTATTATTATTTATTATTGGTTTTGCATTAATAAGCAGTCACAGTAATTTTTAATTTTGAGATATAGTGTTAATGATGCAAAGAATTCCCAGCAATGTCTTCAGCACTTTCCCTTAAAAGGAATTTAAACTATTTACGGAGCCCATCCTCTCGTCATTCAGTCCGTTAGACTCACCTTTGCTTATCAGATATGCTATGAAATAAAGTAAGAAGAGGCATAATTTGTTTGACTGCAGAGACATTTACACTGGTTATGATGACCTCAGAGAAGCAAAATAAATTCTTTTTTTACAGGTGGCTGCCTCAATAAGACTAACAATATAATCCAAATTGAAAGACCAAAGCAACAGCTGCAAAAGAGAATTTAAAAACTAAAAAAAGTTCATCGTCAGGTTCAGACCCCAATGACAGATACGCCACAGCCAGAACTACCCCAGTCCGTCTCTCAAGAACTTTCACTGAAGATTCGTTTTTCTTTAACATTTCATTGAGGAAGTCATTTGTAAGAATCCTTCCAGTAAAGATGTATTCATGATGTTGAATTTTAGAGAGAGTGTCTGAATGAGTGATGGTAAATTATATGTTAATGACAGTTTATTCTCATAAAAGAATACATTATTTCGTACATTCCTAAATGAAAATGTAATGATCAAATTGTTTTGAAAGACTGGAGTAGCTCTTCATAAGCAAATGACCAGAAGTAGGCTGTTTGACCCACGCCATCCCCCTCCTTCACAGCAGGGGTAGAGTAGAGCAGTTTTACGTTGTCGTAAATGTAATAAGAGCAGTTTTTGAAGGTGCTTTAGGAGGGAACAGAGACCTGGGTCCAAGATCACTCGAAGCAGTGAATCCTATCTAAGGATATTTTTATCTGGTTATTTACTTTGCATAGCTTTATGTATGTTTTGCAAGATAGATTTTGTATCTTTGTGATCGAAGGCTAAAACAAAGCTGTAACCGTTATTAATAAGCATAGTTGAATGCGAGAGATTTGAATTTAACCCGATTCTTTTAGTGTCCTGGAGAAATACTCCGAAAGGTATGAATGGTAGCAGCGACCGATGGCAAAAAGGAAGAGGGCGTTTAATAAACGAATGACCATCGTATTTGTCATATCTGTATAGTATTGAGAGAGTAAAATTTGGCCCAGGTTTTTTGGTAGTGGGTGAAGACACAGAATTTGCTTTATAACTTGCATTTCAACATAATCATTGATATTGTTATCATAAAGAGTAGCATTATCATTATTATCCAACAAAATTTCTCTTGCCTACCTGAACCTTTTTCTCTCGAAATCGGGCACTGGTTCCAAGTAGCGATCTTCTTCGGTTTCCAACCCGTCCCGTGAAAGCGATGGTCATATAAATCGACTTCATTTGAATATCGGCTGAATATTCGGGGAGATCTTTATGCTGCCCTAATTCTTTCATGGCAGGCATAATTTGCATTCCCCTTTCACATAATGTCCAGGTCAAGTAACTGATAGCTCTATTTATGATCGTGAAAATCTATGAGCACGCAGAGTTAGACACTGTAAACCAAATGGGATTTTCTGTTTTCAAATTAGAAGGTAGATTTAATAGACAGCATGAAATTTAAACTCGTTAAGTAAATTAAACATTTCCATTTGTTAGCCAAATATGTCATCAAATCCTCCATAAAATGTGGATGAAAGCCAACAAATTTATGGTCTTTCTTCTTAAGTTTAGCGCATATTAAGTCTCCCTGAAGAAAAGATGCGAAATTTATCAGAATTTAGCTGTCATTTTTCTTCAGATCATCACAAATAATTCAACAGATTTTGCTTTTAGAACGTTTACTAGTTTATTGTACTTCAGCCGTGTTCAGTGTTGTAAATTTTTGCATCTTTTTCATCATACTGGAAGGCTGAAGTATTTATCTCAAATATAAGATGAAAGGTATATATATATATATATATATATATATATATATATATATATATATGGCGTGTGTATTTACGCCTGCATACCTATCATCTTATATTTGAGATAAACAATAATAATTCTACGTTCCAGTATGATGGAAAAGATGCAAAAGATTACAACACTGAACACGGTAACTACAACGCTGTAGTACAATAAACTAGTAATCTTTCTAAAAGCAAAATCTGTTGAATCATTTGTGATGATCTGAAGAAAAATGGTAGTTAAATTCTGATAAATTTCGCATCTTTTCTTCAGGTTGACTTAATATGCGCTAATAAGTCGGGATGGTTTAAATTCCATATTTTTTAATTTACAAAATACAAACTTTCGGGGGTATACATCGGTACCTGAAGAAGAAGAAGGCTGTATGTCTTCGAAAGCTTGTACTTTGTAAAGTAAAGAATAAGGAATTTGAACCATCATGTATTAAAGCCTAATACGAGTAATATAAATAATAAATACAGTCACGTTGTGAGATATATTATTTATATTATTTATATTATTTATATATATATATATATATATATATATATATATATATATATATATATATATATATATATATATATATCAACAGGCGGAGGTTTCTCGAAACCCAGCAATACAACGAAGGCAGGGGAAGCATACCAGCAGGTCAAGAAAGTCATATTTATTCAGTTGCAACGTTTCGAAGCCAACCAGCAGGCATCATTTTCAAGCTACAAAGTAATAATACAAAGTAATAATTAGTATAATAAAATTAAGTGGCAAATATTAAAATACACAATATAAGTTACATTAAACCAACCACAGTTAAAAATATGAATAAG
The DNA here is from genome assembly GCF_040412425.1 of Macrobrachium rosenbergii. NCBI lineage: Eukaryota > Metazoa > Arthropoda > Malacostraca > Decapoda > Palaemonidae > Macrobrachium > Macrobrachium rosenbergii. Next base: position 45,568,429 of record NC_089794.1, read on the forward strand.
CACCAACCGTAGAGTGTAGAGACAGAGGAAGGACTAACCAAAAACGCAAACAGTTCACGAGAGATAAAGAGGTGCAGACTGGCATGGGTGTTCAGTGAGGGGACCAGTTTTTTAATAAACTGATTCATTAATTGTTAAAAGTTTATGATTAGAGGCTCTGCCCAAAACGTTGAAGTCTTTGTACTGAATAGAATATTTGCATTTATCGGCATGATCCCGTATGTTGGAAAATTTAGGATTTGAAAGTTTAGTGCCAGTTCTATGGTTGACAGCTCTATGACTGTCGGTTCGGACTTTAAGTAACCTATGTGTCGATCTAATATAGGTTCCTCGATTACAGTACATCGAGGACAAGTAAACTTATAAGTAACACAAGAGGTCATTAAAGGATCCAAACGGTCTTTGAAGCTGAAAAGGCTACCGATATATATTCGGTGGGTTTGTGGGTATAATTTTGATTTTCACGGCAGGGAGATGACGGGATATTAGAGATCGGAGTTCTTTATAAAAGGTTGTATCGTGAATAAAAGGAAGACTGGAAAAGAAAGGTAATTTAGGAACGTGACTGTTGGTGTGCTTTCCCCGCCTTCGTTGCATATATGTATACTGTACAGTATATATATATATATATATATATATATATATATATATATATATATATATATATATATATATATACACACACATATATATATACATATATATATATATATATATATATATATATATATATATATATATATATATATATATATATATATGTATATACACATATATATATATGTGTTATGCAACTTCATTTTTCAGTTTGATTTATAGTGTGCCTATGGCGTATTGTTTCAGTAACGACAACGAACGCAGAAGACAAGCAGAAATGCAGTCAAGTCTTTCACTCTTTGTGATTCTGTTACCTGTCCGTCAAGTAATGAATAATGACCATTAGGGCAATTTAATACTTTGAGTAGCCGAACGAATGTGCTCGTATTAGACATAATTCTGTCTTCATATACAGTGCTTGTTAATAAACGTTCTTTTTCATTAATGATAAATATGTACACATTGTAAGCTGGCGATTGTACCTTAAGATAGTTGTTGGCAATAAATTCCTCCTAGGTGATTTGAACTGGTAAATACCATGTTAATGATTAATAAAAAAAAATTTTATGTTATCAGAATTTGTGAAAAATTATATCGCTGGGAAATTTCAACATTTAAAGTCTGAACTGTTGTTTTCTTGTTTGAATAACTGTCATAATCTTGTATAAACATTTTTACATAAAAGAAACCTTTCGATCTCATCTGTTTATGGTTATAATTTTTAATACGAAATATTTTTAAATTAAGAAAGTGCTCTTAGTATGTCTGAGGCTTGCTAAAGTCATGGGCCCTAGATACAGTACTTAGATCTAGAATATCATTCTTAGTATTTTTGGTTTACTGGGTGCAGCGGCAAGCATAATTTCAAAAGATTATTCACGTTTCTTTTTGAGAACGTATAGCGGCCAGCAAGCCCTCTCACCTTCCTTTTTGAGAATTTTGGAGTAAATATAAAATATTTTGAACTTTAAAATAATTTTCCTTCCAAATATAAAAAAAATATGTTTTAATTTATTATCATTGCAACTTTTGAACAAGCATGATCCTTTTATTTCTTAACAATTCTTTTATGCTTATTCCAGTTGAGAGTTTTGCGAATTCTCTCTCTCTCTCTCTCTCTCTCTCTCTCTCTCTCTCTCTCTCTCTCTCTCTCTCTCTCTCTCTCTCTCTCTCTCTCTCTCTCTCAGCCTACCTGTTTATCCATCTGTCTATCCCTTTCTCTCTCTCTCTGCCTCTCCGCTGGACATAAATAAAATATTTGGAAATAATCACGTTGGAATCAATCCAGTACATCAGAAGTTGGCTCTGTTATTAAGCCCCGTTCATTATGAGAAGTAGCGTTTGCATTTCCGACGTGGGCAACCTTTCAGGAACAGGTAGGGCTTATAGCTCGTGCCAGGGTACATTATTAGTCCAATTAGGGAGCCTCTTTCTTTACACACCTTCCCCTAAGGGATGGAGGGATTCTGAAGTGGCCTCCTTGCAAAAAAAAAAAAAACTAATAATATTAAAATAGAAGTTTTTTTTCTTAATTGTTTAGATATTTCCCATCTCCACCATACGGTTCTCAAACATGGACAGGTGCATTTATTATTATTATTATTATTATTATTATTATTATTATTATTATTATTATTATTATTATTATTATTATTATTCATGCACTTGAAATAGGTTTCTCTCTCTCTCTCTCTCTCTCTCTCTCTCTCTCTCTCTCTCTCTCTCTCTCTCTCTCTCTTGTTCTTTCCTGATCTTTGTTCTTTATCATTAGCAGGTATTAGATGCAAACTGTCCATCACCTCCTCACTTTGATTTAGCCCTAATAAAAAAAGTTGCTTAGCGGCGATAAGCCGAGGATTGCTGGCTTGGATTGCAGCGGGCCAAGAGAGAAATAAAATTAGCGTGGTCATTCCACTGGAAGAGAGGGTGGAGATGAGGAACCTTTGGAGAGATAAATACCAGGTAGACATCGCAGGTGAAGCAAAGAGAGTAAGAGAGAAAGAGAACTCTTTCGTCCCATCGTCAAGATTATTAGACGATTCCCAGTAAGGGTGGTCCGTCAGTTGGCTATGGTTTCTCGCAAGGAATATGAGCCAGAGTTCGATTCCCATACTGGCGGGATTCAAAAATCAAACATCAACTCAGTTATGCCTTAAGGTTTCTTGAATAAGCGAGTCACAAAAAGATATTCAAAATCCATGTTCGTTTCTCTTCCACGTGGCCAGACTCATACGATAGCAAATTTGTAATTTCGCACGTGGTTTTTTTTTTATGTCCCGGTATAGTTTGTCTTGTACTGAAAACGTTTACCATACAAAGAGGTCCGTAAAGACGAAAGTTTTCACATTATTCATACCAAATGTTGCGATAAAATTATGCATAGAATCTGGTTGTCACGTTTACCAATTCTGTGTACTGTAATATTATCTCTTAACTTTTCGGTTTCTTAATGTTTTGGATAAGCGTTCCATTTTTTCGTTGTGATGGATGAACTTTACACTGAAAGGTTTGAACGTCTTAGAAGTTTCCATTCCCTGGTAAGCAGCCCATGATGCTTAAAAGACTAAAGCAGGCGTAATGGACGAATCTTTTATTATTACGTGTGCATTATTATTAAGGTCTCACTGGAAAACACATTAGCTTCAATGATAATTAAAAGATGAACCACCGAATCCTACATTTCTGTGATATAAAATTACAGTAATAGTACCGTAGGCTGTGAACGTCGCATGCTTGAGTCAGCCAAACTGAGTAAAACATGAATATGAGTCCTGGTCACAAAACCTGGATGTAGTTGTTCCTGCAACTGATTTTGAAGAGTTTAGAATTCCATATCTTCGGTGATCGGTTATAACTCCAGTGAACCCACGTCATTTTACCTGTTACCCCTAAACTTCCTCACCTTTTAAATCCATCTTTGCACTTTTTCAATAGTTGACTTGGAGGGGGTCTTACGTGCAGACTAGTGCGACTCTGGTTTGTTTTCCTTGTCTGTGTTTTTTCTTCCTGGTCCTTTTGTTTCTTATTATACACTGTCATAACAGTTTTTCAGTTAGTGTTGTCGGCTGGCTAGGGTTAATGATTATATATATATATATATATATATATATATATATATATATATATATATATATATATATATATATATATATATAGTGCCTGGTTTGTCTATGGAACGGTTGTTCCCTTGTTGAGGGTGCACTCCTTTTCCCGGTGGTGCTTATTTTTTGGTATACAGAGTTTACGTCTGTTGTCTTCGCTTTGGTAGCGATAGTCAAGTCTGGGTAATCATCGATTCAGGGTCCAGACAGCATAGCAGCATGGAGGTGTTTAACAGCAGGTAGTAGTTACCTGTTGGCCCCTACAGTATTTGAGGATGTGAACTTCGTTCAAGTTTGAGGATGAGTTGATGGCTAACCCTAGTCATCTGTGGAGAGGAGGCATTCCTCTGCGACAGCAATTTGTCTGTCGAACGACTTGTTCCCGTCTGTGTTTCGTGGAGATGTTCTTGTTTGCTGTCATGGGGTTTTGACGACTTCACGGCAGTAGTTTGATGGTCATCCTCGATGACCTCTGATGGTCATCCTCTGTGACCCTTGTTAGTGGTCTTGACATCTCTGGGTAGATGTTCAGTTTTGTACTGTCCAGGATTGCAATTATCAGTTACAGATGTTTATGTATTATGAGTAATTAATATTTATGATAATTGGGGCTATTAATTGTGCTGCTTTTTAGATATTTGGGTATTTTTGGTTATACCATTTGTTAGTTGATGTCACTTTATGCTGTCTGTATTGTTTGTTTGATGTAGCTGAAATGTTGTTCTCCTTTATTTGGTGTTTGTTACTTTTTTGCTTATGTGGTAATGTTTTATTTTAAAGTAACGTCTGTGTTTCATCTTTATTTGATGTTCTTTGATTTTTTGATGTTGTATATTTATTTATTGATTTACGCCAGACTTGACTCAGTTTGAATATGTCATCCTAATGTTATGAATTAGTATTATGGTTATTTTGCTGGTTTCCCTTGTTCCTTTCCCCGTTGTTGTCATCTCTGGGTAGTCCATTTTCAGTAATTGATGATAGAACTGATGAACCGAGATGTGTTCATAACTTATATATTATATATATATTATATATATATATATAATATATATATATATGATATATATATAATTATATATCTGTACATATATATTGTACTGACTATCCTTTTTATAATTTGAGTATAAGGTACCATTTTCCTGTTCTCAATTCTGATGGGTGAGATTTATTGTCTTCTGTATTGTTTGGGTTTCTTGATGATACCCATTTAAAGCTGTTGATGGATGCCAGACCAGGATCCCATCGACTTATTTGAGAATACGTTTGTTACCACTTTGCTATGTGGTAATTCTTTTAAGTCTTTAAAAAATTTTGTCCTCTAATCTTTGTTTGAAAAAAACTGTCTCTTTACTTGAGCTTTTTGATGTTGTATATTTTAGTCTATTGATTTGTACTGCAGAACCTTTTCCAGTCTTCAATTGTAAAAATGTTTTCAAGTCTTCAAATACTTAATAAAATCTTTTCCAGTCTTCTAATATTTGTGTTGCAAAATCTTGTCAAGTCTTTTAATACTTGTTCTGCAAAAACTTTCCCTTGTTGTCTGCAAAAACTATTCAACTCTTCTAATACTTGTGCTACAAAATCTTTTCAAGTCTTCTAAATTTTGTGCTGTGCTGCAAAAATCTTTTCAAGTCTTGTGCTAATAGTCTTCTAAAACTTGTGCTGCAAAATCGTTTCAAGTCATCTAATACTTGTGCTGCTAAAACTTTTGAAGTCTTCTAATACTTGTGCTGCATAAACTTTTCAAGTCCTCTAAAATATATTACCTTTGGGAAGATTAGCACATACAAGGGGCTTCACTGTTTTTAAGTGGTCACAAAATTGAAAAGATTTCCCTAAAATAGTGAAAGTACCTGCCTCGTCTGTGATTAAAATGCTGTAAGAGCGAAATCGTCTTATTACCACGGGATGTTCATTATGTAATCAAGAAAAACCTTTTGTAAGCTGCGTAGCTTTCAGCATGTGTTTAAGACGAAATCTTTTGTTAAGATTGGTTCCTAATGAAATCAGGATAAATACATTCGTTTACTAACAGAATTTTAGAATGTATTCGGTAGAATTGTGCCTATCAGAGGTGTTCAGAGGGTGCGCTGGGAACTGTTGCTCACAATTTTTAGTTCTTGCTGTGTTCCAGAAAAATCCATTAATTAACAGGAGCTTTGAGATTTAATGAGAGCAACAATCGTATTCAGAAAGAAACCCATTATTTTTCAGACAGCTGTCAAACTTTATTCATTTTGCACTAACTGGGGATAATTCTACACCACCAATTAACCGATTTCTCCCTGATATGAGAGGCTTCTAAGGAAAACAAATGGCAGTCACTTCTACGTTGTTTAATTTCTGGATAATGGACAGAGCTCCTTTTTAACATACTTTTACAGCTTCATATCTGCTGCTATATTTCCGTTTTATTCGGTCTAAGTACGAAACAATTTTAATGTTCTCGTGATTATTTTCAGATGGTTTTATATTGGTATGAGGCGTTTTTTACAATTATTAATATCCCATGAACTCTCTCTCTCTCTCTCTCTCTCTCTCTCTCTCTCTCTCTCTCTCTCTCTCTCTCTCTCTCACACACACACACACACACACACACACACAAACACACACACACACACACACACACACACACACACACACACACACACACACACACTTCTTAAAGTTAAAGAATAATTGATTTTCAAGTATTTGAATAAATACTCAATATAAAAGTAATCATGAATAAGGAGCCTTTTTCTTACAGACAGTGTAGTGTTAATTTTGGGTACGTATAAAAACTGTAAAAAAGGTTTCTTTATTGAAAGTATAAAAAAGTGTTACAAAATAGCTATATACAAATGCTATGGTCTAACAATTTCCAAACTATGAGACAGCAAAATGCCTTTGTTTGACTAGATATATAACGATATTAGAAAATAAAAAAGCTAATTAATATCCTGTAAATAGTGAAAATTATAAGACAAAAAGTCAGTCACCAATAAACATTGCCAATTTATTTTGACAAAAATTTTTCAAACGAACAAAAATTATCGTTCCTTAGCTAATGAGATCGGGAACTTCAGATTCTGAATTTTGTAACTGCAAACCCAAAGAAAATTCATAATACAGTAAACATTCCGAAAATACATAATAACCAGTATTAATGAGCAGTAAATAAGGAAACTTTTGAACTGTACTTTTCACAGATTTTTTTTTTATTTCGACATTTCTTGAAAATTAAACCTAAAATTATGAGGACTTATGAAAAAAGTATGCACTGTTATTAGACAGTTTAAGCAGTCCATTTTGTACGTCGGACAAAAACCTCGTCATATTCTTTTGCACTTAAGATAAAGTCGAGCTTCAGATGGCTGTTGTATATCTGATAAAATGTCACACAAGATTCAAAAGAAGAACGATGGCACAAAAAGGTAGATATGACACACATCTATTCATGGCACTTGATGATGGCACTATATGAAAACAGTGAGATTTCATTTCAAGTCTATATAGCGAGATGGCGCTTCATGTGAAGACTGAGATGATCAGACCTCGAGAAAGCCCTTTCGCACAGTCGACACTGGAATGGTCGATCACCCGTATGCTTGCGGTAGTGTCGAGTCAGTTCATCGGAACGTGCGAACCTCCATCCGCAGCCCTTCCAGTCACAGGTATAAGGCTTCTCGCCAGTATGTGTCCTCATGTGGGCCTTCAGATGGGACGATTTGGCGTAAGTTTTGGCGCATCCGTTGTGCGAACAAGTGTGGATAACGGCTTTCCTCCTAGTCCATGTCCGGCGACGCCGAACTTTGGTCTTCGCTACAGGTGTCTGCTGCGATTGGGGCGCCGATGTCGGGAAGCCCTGTGGCACCCCGACTGGTAAGCATGTGGGCATGCTTTGTGGTCCCGTGCCAGCTTGATCAGCAGATAGATGCCTCGTCATGAAAGATGGCGAAGATGGGGGCGTCAGCAAAGAATTTGATGAGGCAGGAGGAATGGCATTGTGGTAAGCTGCTGGAACTGCCCCAGCTGGAGGATACAAATCTGCTGGGTAAGGAGGGGTTGTTGGAAAGCACCCGTATTGCACTATAGATTCATTGGTCGGGTAATACTCTGTCCAGTAGGACCCATCCTTGCATTCCCAGTTCACTTCTGGAACTACCTGTTCCCCGTATTCGCTCTTGACTCTCCATTGCTGGGCTGGGTATGGTAGTGGGCATGGCGTAACGCTAGGGTACGTTTCCCCAGAAGGTGGCGAAAGAATACGAGGCTTGGATGGACACTGGGAAGTTGTTGGAGACACAACAGCATGGCACTGTAGAGGTGGAGATTGAACAGGAAGTTGAGCAGGAGATGGAAGATTGGGCATCCCATGGCTGTTGGCTACGTGAGTCGATGCCACACTCGTTATAGTAGATAACGGTGGCAGTGGGGTTGGTTCAGGTGGTGTGGTCGAGTGCAGGGGGTTATTCCTTGATTCGTGGTCTCTTGAGGTGCTACTATAGAATGAGGATCCGACAAAACCAAGGCCTGGTGAGGCTGGGGGCTTAGAGCTGTCAGTGGAGGTGGACCTTCAGAAGTAGACTGTTGGTGAGAGTAATGAGACTCTGATGGTGGCACATTGTCTTGGGCAGGGATACAAGGTGAAGAGACACCCCCGTCTTCAGAAGAAAGCAGTTTGATATCCCCCATCAAGACAGTTTCGATGTCCTGCCACATCTGGAACAAAAATGCAGTTCATTAGATTAAATGAATAAATTTACATATATAAAAAGAAACACACACAAATATATACATATATATGTATATATATACATACTATATATACACGTACATACATGCATACATACATATGGAAGCACAATTACGAACAATTGAATGATTACAGGTAACGGTGTAAAGTCAAATGAATATAAAATTGTCTTCTTTCTTTACAGATATATGCATGGAATATGCATAGCACATGTCTTTTGGAATGACTCTACATTTATATATGTAAAACTCTGTAATTATGGATTGGAAGGCAATTATATAATACTCATACACGGGCTGAAACATACACGCGCATATCCTCTTACGTATTGCGAACTATTGAATTATTACTAATTTGAAAGCGACCATAACTATAGCTAATATGCTTTCGATATTTTTCCTGTTCTGATGCAATGTATTTAAAAACCGGACTGTAACAGATTAAGTCACTAAATTTAATTGAAAATTATAATTAGTATAAACATAGTAATGATAATAATATAAGAACACTGTTGGTAGAAGAATGATGGCAAAAAGGAAATTACTTTTAATATAATTCAGTTTTAACTAGAAAATAACTACAAGTAATGATAGTTATAATAATAATAATAACTGTAAAAAATCAACGATTACCTTAAGATTTATTGAAACAGCGAACTGTGAATTTCTTCAAAATATTTGAAATTTGAACTCCTGCCAAACAAGAGCAAATTGTTGCATAATTTAAAATGCCCAAAATATGACATTAAACTCTCCTATCATAATGGGTTCATACAGTTTGAATGCCAGTGATACCATTTAACGGATTCTAAAATTTACATAAATATGAAGATCTTTACAATTTAGAATCACAGAAGGTTTATAAGAAATTTGTTGAAAATTTTGTTGCAAGTATCGTGCTTGAACATTTAGCTACCGTAAGTATTTTGTAAATACTAACTTGAGTACAATATTAAACTCAAATAGGGATAAATTCTCACGTATTAAAAAAGTGAAAAGTTGGGAAATATATTGTCAACCTTTATGAAGAAACTATGTGTGTTTTCGAACCTAAATTTTGCAGAGCGCTTGTATGTTACTGGATACGATGCAGTGAGAACGAGTGAAAGAAATCTATTATATTTTTAATGCTGATTTGTTTGTTATCTGTGGGAGATGTGTTTTGCATGAATGAAGCTTTCTTCTTTCGAATGACCATTCCGATGTAGTCTTTTGTTACTTTAATTTAATTTTATTGTTTTAATTTCCTGCATGTTTTGGAGATTCAGCAGTAAGGTGTGTTCAGTTTAGCAGAATGGAAAATAATTTATAGATAAAAAGTGTAATTTTCTTTTTTAATTTTAGAGACAAAAAATAAAAGCCATTACTGCAGACGAAACTATAAGAATTCAGTAAACCTTCACACAGCTTACACGAAAAATAAGATATAGGAATATGGCCAAAAATTCAAATTCATATTTCAACAAAGCTGAAACTGCAAGTAAACACGGAAAGTAAACAAAACTTTTCAACTTACAAATCTATCATCCAGATAGTCAGCCATGGCTCTGAAGAAATTTCAGTCTCAGTTTCATTAACAACGCTGAATGTCAAAATAAAATACAAAGGCACTGTAAATGTTTCTTTTAGATTAAAAGTCAGCTAATAATCACAATATAACTGCTCTACAAAGACAGTTATGAAAGTAAGAAATTATTCTTGAGTCTCAGGAGAAATCGAATCCAGGAAAAACTCTTCGGAACACAGAGCGACAAAAGCGATGCTCACACGGCGAGGGCATCCCTTCAACTGACCCTCATCAGTATCCCTTACACCTGTCCGCAGAGGCGTATGGCACGAGTGTTTCTGAGGTGCTGCAGGTTAAATTCTTAGTTCTCGCCCTGTTTCAGAATACTTCGGATGGTTTTCTTTATACTAGTCTTTCGCTTAAAAACCTCCTCCCTGGCGTTGTCTTTGATTTACAGGGGCACTAATGTTTGTAGATTTTGGTACATGGTATTGAAGAATTTGTTGTTGCTATTAAATATATTCAGATTTCCTCCGTACTTCTGAATCCACCCGTCGAAATAGATCGGAACTATCATTCAACCAATCAGAGCGTCGTGGTTAACTCTTTTCACGCTTTACCAGCCAATCACATCTTATGACTTAGCACACGTGCCTCCTATCATAATCCCGAGTTGCAGTTACATAAAAGGCTAAAATTAACCTGAAATAGTTTCCCCTTGGGTGATCCGTAGTCTACTAAAAGAACGAAAATGCGTAGAGTTATTTATTATTGTTTACGTAGCAATGGAGCTGATATATATTCATTGCCAACTTTTAATATTCATTCAGATTTTTGTGATATAACCTCATACCATCTGCAGGTGATTGCTTTCCCAACCGATCGCTTTATCGCCTTACAAGGTATATCCGAATATGCTCATGGTAAAAGTAGGTCACGCTTTCTGTTATGCCTCATGCCCTCGCAGAATAGGGCATAAGGCACCTCAGAAAGTTGGATCTCCTTAGACTTTTCTTGATTTTCTTCACATAATTACTTTGTGAGAGCATTGTAAATGTAGCTTGATGATAAAAATCGAAAGGGTACTTTTCTTATCGGCAGTTGTAAGTGACAGGACCTTCATCGTTCGGCTGAAGTTTACCGAAAATGTTCGTAAAACACACACAGAAAGTCAAAAAAAATTATTCCAATAGGAATAAGGAACCTTTTATGAGAAAATATTTTAACACGGCCATATTATGTAATTCTTACTTTTGTACAAAAATTCCTGACAACTTTAAAGATAAAAGTTGATTTTAAGAATTAAGGAACAGCTCAAAATTCCACCGTTCGCAATTCATGTATTACATGATTCATTGTGTTGGAAGTAATGGTAAATATCTGTGTTAAACTGGTAAAGACCTGTATTACCTTGTTTAACAATATCTGTATGAAGTTAGAACAGGAGAATTGATAAGTGTTTATTTATTCATAGGAATGATTTTAACAAATAAATAGACTGGAAAAACTCATCTGAGACAATAATATTAAAAGAAATATCACTGATTCTACTTTTAAACCTTTTAATACTCAACTTAAAAATCTTAGTTCTGGACTCTGGAAACTAGATAGTTACCCTGTTTATAATAATGTAGGGAAATGCAGTGTCACCACTTAGCGATTACTTGTTCCACTGAATGCAGTTTAAGTGCTCAAGTGTTTGCGCAGTATTCTTACTTATTAAAGGTAATAATGAGAGTCATTTTTCCTTTAAACTACTGCTTATATACAGCAGATGATGTTCTGCTTGTTAAAGGTTTTAATCTTTGTCTTATTAATTTTCCTTTTTATGGCTATTCCTGTACTTGGTTTTGTACCCCGAAGAAGTGTACGTCATGCACGAAAGCGATTGGTACCTGGTCTTTAATTTCCACCTTTCCATTGGTTATCTACGTACGCGCGCACACACACATACACACACACACACACACACACACACACACATATATATATATATATATATATATATATATCTTCCCTAAATTGGGTCCATAGTTAGGAAAATCTGATGATTATAAGTGTAACAGTAAACATTACTAAGAACTCTGTCAAATAGTCTGAGAGCATAGAAATTAGAAGCACTGCATTAATTCAGTAAGGTAAAAAACAAAATATAATCATACCTATACGCTTTTAAAAACAAATAATAATTTGGGAAGCCCTTCAAAGGCATGTAACTCTATTTAGTAATCGTGGGATTTCTCAGTTTAGTTACTCTGTTCTTCAGACTTAAAATTTTGAATTTCACTCCTTTCTGTTTTGCCTGAAGTTCGGTAACCTCTCTCTCTCTCTCTCTCTCTCTCTCTCTCTCTCTCTCTCTCTCTCTCTCTCTGCATTCAGCCATAGTCTTTTTCGTCTGTTCCTTAATTCCTTTATGCCTGACGCAATAAATGTAAGCTTTCCGCCTGATCGACGTTTGCTTAAAAAGATACCTAGAAATGGCCAACCTCATGGCGATTTCAACGCTATCAAAAGAAGTAACCCAATAAACTTTAGGATCTTCGGGAAAACTCTTTGTTGATTTATAAAAATAGTGCGCCAATAAGATAGGTTAACATTCATTTGTAAATTTCCGTCACAGCATTAATTGTCACTGATTCCAATGTGAATCATTAATTTTGAATTGCTTAGTTCTGAGATAACTTTGCAGCAGGAGATGTTTCGTTCTTTCTGTTATCTTAGGGATATATGCCAGTGTAACTTCAATACAGTTCATTTTTTTTCGTACTCTATGTGAACCAGGTCGTTCTCGGAAAAAATTTAATTAATAACACAAATGGCTATAATTTATCCTTGTTATTTTATTGACTATCTGATGAACATAATTCTTCCCTTCAGCCTATGGTTATCCTGATTACTGCAATTTCTCTTTCAGTAGGCGTCTGTACCGCAACCCGAGTTAGGCCCACTCTTTTTCAGCGGCTCCTCTACCCCTCCTCTTCCCCTCTCCCCACCCAACCCCCATAACCCCCTCAACGTCATCTTCCTCTTTCACTTTAAGTCTGGAATACTCGGGTAATTCAAATGAAAGAAGATGATAGTCGAAAGAATACTCAGATGTAAATGCTTAAAGTGATTTCAACAATCATAAAAAGTAATCCAGGAAACACTTAGGAATTATTCCTTGTCACTTGTCATTATGGGAACGTTATTCAGTCCACGTTGATCTTTACTTACCTGCCTTCAAACTTAGCTAAAAATTACAATGTTGGTTTAAGCGTAGGAAATTGAAAGAGAATGTTAGGAAGATTTAGCAGTTGATTTAGTAATGCTGTTGAAAAAAATGGAAGCAGTTTGTTCATATAGGTATTGCGGAGTGAATATGACGAATTATGGTAAGATAAGGAAAATATTGAATCGCACCAAAGATAAAGCAAGGGAGATATCTGGAATAGTAAATGCTTTCCAAGAGAAAAGGAGTGTTCATGGAAGCAAAATGAAAACAGAAAAGATGGAAGCTGATAAAACGGATTAGTGGCTAGTAAGCGGAATAAGAAGTGTTAAAATAGAAACTGGAGACACGTCAGAGATGTAGCAAAATGATTAGCGTAGGTTAAACACTGGATGAAAGTGTTTTGAGAGGTGAAACGGGAGACTGTTGGCTACATCAGGGTTTTAGAGGTTTTACTAAATAGCCAAAAGGCTTTAATATCTTAAAAATGTAAGAGATTGAACAGAATGAAATCTGGTGCCCCAGTAGGTTTATTGGGAGTTATATTAAACTGTGGATATTTATGAAAGTATTCAGCAGTTAGAATTATTTAATTCACCAAAACTCGCGCAGTCTTGGGAAGAGAGACTTTACCGCCTTAAGCCTTCAATAACAGTCAACAATGGTTAGAAAAGGTCCACAAAAAGGTCCCATAGAGTGGTCTCACTTATTCGGTCATTGTCGGTCTGCTACGGTTGTGTGTTTGCGGTCTCTACCGTAAGGGACAATGAGGCACAAATTCTTCTGAATATAAAAGACATAAAAGACCAGGACACCTCTGTGTTCGCTCTCCAACAAGCCGGACAACCGCATCTCCGCGCGATGCTGTGCTTGGAGCAGACGACCATAAAGAATTATTCCATTCCCCCAGTAAGGTCGTTAAAAGCCTCCAGAATATTAAGGACAATCGCTTCATCGCGCTCGGTTGCTTAACGTTGTAGGGATGCGGACGGGCTGGTTTTTATGGCTTCTTTATACGGCACCACAGGAGCGCCCTTGACTATTTCGGCTTTACATTCGTCGCCATTTTTGTTCTTTTAAGAGATTCGTTAACACTCGGGGTAGAGTAAATCCTGGAAGTTTTAGCATTTCTTAGTGTTATCATCTTCATCTCAATGACGGCGAACTTGAAATAAAAACACGAACTGGAAATGCGTTAAACAAGTTGAGCGGGAATGCCGAGAGTTGCCATCGAACCTTCTCTGAAAGGCTTCGATATCACTTGGAAAATTATAACATAGAATTGCTTCTAGAAGCAAAAGAGAGCTTCCGTTTTAGATCTTGTTTCATTTCTAAGATATTTTTTTACTCAACATGTATCGTTTCGTCTCATTGTCAGTTTAGTGGTCTTATGCATGATAACAAACGAAATATTTCAGAGTCATCCCTTTCAATTTTGAGTTGGAATGAAAGAGAAAGTGAAGGGCCCCTTCTTTTGCTGATGATGCGATTAAGGTTTGGAATCGCTCGCTACATCAGCATCAAAGGAGTTGTGTATTTTGTTCCATGAGCCGCCGTTATCAGCTGTCATTCCTTGAAACCACTCTCAGATCCCCCCAAAAAGTGCCATAAAAGTTATACAACCGAAAAACGTCTGTTTCAAAACACCACTCTGTTCGAGCGCACAACTTTTTCCTCTACGGTCTCGATTGAAAAAGTACCGCAAATATATTCGTACTTGCCTCCAGTCAGACACCTATTTTGAACTAAAAAACTTTCCCGTTTGAGGTTCCCTTGGCTTTTCAAGACTGGATTTCTGTAGGCTCTTGTAATTAGCGGCAAAGAAGAACTATTTACTGTTAAACATGTAGAATATTTGCTTAGTATAACATCTGTACTACGTAAACAAAACTTATAAAACTGAAAGACAAATTTACTCCTTATATATATAAACAGTGTGTACGACAAATGTGGCACCACATTTATCTCTCTCTCTCTCTCTCTCTCTCTCTCTCTCTCTCTCTCTCTCTCTCTCTCTCTGTTACTGAATCATGTTTCTTATATGAAAATGTTATATTGTGATTTAAGTAGAACTATTGAAGGGAAAATAACAGTCGATAAACAGTTTGCTTTTGAATATACAGTAGTTTAAAGTTTATGATTAATCGTTTATAAGGTGTAATTATCATTTTTGGCCTCTAGTAGATGATCTTGTGCCTCTAACAAGTAACCCGATTTCTGTCTTCACATACGCTACTTTATTCTTTGGACAGAAAAACTGATGTAACAAGGAAGGTCTTCGACGCCATACCAAAGAAAACAGAGAGAGAGAGAGAGAGAGAGAGAGAGAGAGAGAGAGAGAGAGAGAGAGAGAGAGAGAGAGAGATTTAGCTAAGGGCATTCGCTTGTAAACTGCAGCTTTACGCTGTGTCCCTGGCAGAACGTGAAAGATTCTCTGTTTGATATTCAAATTATTTCTTGATATCAACCGTTTGTAATGGCTGCTGAGGCTCTGAGGGTGTGGACGGGCCTCCTCCGCCCCGGGTGTTAACATTATCTGATAACTCCGCCAACAATAAAGGTGTAGGAGTTTATAATTGTTACTTTATTGTTATCGGCATTCTTGGCGGGCTTCTGATACCCGTTCTCAACCACAGATTTCGTTTTCTTCTTCGCTCTTGTCTGTGTCTGTGTTATTTATCGCCTTTCGCTCTTTATGGGTCCACCTTTTTGGTACGATCATTTATTTTATTTTTTATCCATTATTTTTTTTCTTAAGTCGGATAAGTCTGAAGAGTGGCCATGCCACTCTGCCTCTTGACTTACCTTAAGTTTCGGTGTGATGTACTAAGAAAACAAAAGAACCACACACACACACACACACACACACAAACTAAGTATGCAAGGCGTTTGTGTAACATGCTTCTTCCTCAGTAAGCTTGTACAGTTGTATTTATGAGACACTTTTTAAACATACACACGTAGTATAGAAACAGACACACTTATCAAGAATTTGTTATAAGAATATGTTAATTCATATTCGGAAGCCGATGGGAAATGCACCCTGATTCCTAAAAGAAAACAAGAAGGAAAATCAATTGATTAATTGTAAGTTGTGGCGTTACAACTCCCGTGGTCACTGACGCCCTCAAAATTGAAAAGAAGGGATACGAGTATTAGCGGGTCATTCCTAAAAAACATTTGGATAGAAGTAGTATCTGAGGCCGATAAAGATACAGCAAAACCCTTCTCTTACCCGTGGGTGAGAAGTATGCGAAGATGAGTATTGAGAAAATAAAGTTAAACTATAATGCTTGCCCTCTTTACTGTAAAAAAAAAAGATAAAGAGAAATAGCAAAGCACTGACTGTATACCCCTTTTTAACGAGACGTACAGATTATTTATCATTGTTATTATTGCTGGAGAAAACAAATCGACATGTACTTAACTCATCAATGTATTTAAATAAGGTCATGTTGAAAATTAGGCTGCACAGATTCTCGAAAGCTGTCTTTTAAATATATTTGTACAGTTACATAGATATTCATGTGTTTGTTCCATTTTAGGAAAAATGCTACTTTGAGTTATTATTATTAATATGAAAAATATTCGACCTATTATAATACATTCGTATTCTGCGAACTGGTCGGCTTTTCTCCTTTTGGTGACGATATGTCCCCTGTCTCAAATTTTATATATATATATATATATATATATATATATATATATATATATATATATATATATATATATATATGTGTGTGTGTGTGTGTGTGTGTGTGTGTGTGTGTGTGTGAGACTGTGTGCATATTAATGTATATAGATAGATAGATGTACTGTATGTATACATAAAACGTATAATACACACACACACACATATATATATATATGTTATGTATATATAATATATATTATTTATATATACATATATATATATATGGTAATTTATATTCCTAGAGTTTACCTTTACATAACTCTCTCTCTCTCTCTCTCTCTCTCTCTCTCTCTCTCTCTCTCTCTCTCTCTCTCTCTCTCTCTCTCTCGTACCTATCTTAGATCCATGAGATTTCCTCTGTCTAAAACCCACAGAGACCTTACGCGTAGTACCGATCTTTAGCTAAGAATTTACAGCTTTATATACAAAAGCTGACTCGTTTCGGGGATACCTTAGGTTTTTGAGTTACATTGCGATCCACTGCTGCTCCCACCAGGCTTCTGAAGTCTGTAGCAGATTGTAGTAATGATCACGGCATTCAATGGCGGTTTCCCACCTTAGTACTGAACAAACGCAATGCTGCTTAAGACAGAGGCATGGTATCATATTCAAAATCCCTGTACATCACTCGTCTGTGCGTCCTTGGGAAATCATGAGTTGTTCGCCATTTTATTCTTTCGTTTCTTTTTCTCTTGAGCAGAACTTAATTTGGCTTGTGTCTGAGTGATCCGTCGATTAGAAATCAGCAAAGGGACCATCCCAATTACGGTGGAATATCCGGGAGCGAGGGATAGCTGATGAATGGGGAATAATCGAGGAACATTTTATAACGCCCTAAATCAATCACTCTCCTTCTGCTATAAAAGAGTAGGCGACGCGTAAGGAACGAGTAATGGTCCTGTTCGCACTTTAGGTGAATAATGATGTACATTTTTATAATGCTTCTTAATGCCCAACTACAATGAAGTTAAATGGTTGTCTGTTACGCTCTGCTGAGGATGCTTCAAGATTTTTTTTAGTTTCTTAATGATTCGAAGGAAAAATAATCATACCAAAGATAATGATGTGTGTTTTTGTAATATAATGAATTTAAATGACATAATGATGTTGATCACATTTATAGTTTTACAAGTTATTTCATGGCTAACCCAAATATTTTATGATGAATCTTGATTCACAAGTATAATGAAATTAAAAGGTTAGATAACGATGATGATGATGATGATGACCACTCTTATAATCGTACTTTAAAATTCGATATCCATCTTGGGAGGAATAATGAACCAGAAGTTTCACACAGAGAACAAAGTAAAACTTTATCCCTTTGCCCGTGGTTCTTCTGCTTCTCGTCTGTCCGCACATATTTGCTTGCGCGAGCGCCCGCTTTGTGAAGGGCCGTCTTCAGAGGCCCTAAATTTGATCATTATCTCGGTCTAACTGAATTGTTGCCAGACGTGAAATTTCATTAACTTTGGCAGTAGTTTTAGCCCATTTTTGGAGCTGCAACTTATGGTGCAGCCGCATCTCGCAGTCACCACAAGTTGCTTTTGCTGTTCAGGTGTACTATCTCTTTCTATTTGCGGCACATGTGTATGTATATGTATACATTATGAGCATGTCTGTACGCTTCTGAGTTTGTTTGTGTGTTTTGCACTATACTTCGTACAAATTTATATGTGCATGTTTCTCACCATACGACTTTTTCTCCAAGGAGGATGCAGTTTTGAAAGTGCTACCGTACCTGTTTCCAGCAAGTATTACTGGGGTGAAATCGCTAGCTTCCTGCCCTGACCCAAAAATCTTTAAGGGCTTATCAGACGACGGCATATGCACTTCCTAGCGGTTACCCGTCTTAACACTGACCATACCAACATTAATTAAGTTTACTGTGTAGCGAATACTCTACTACCTTTAGCGGCGAGTAGACCTGCTTAAATCTTTTCTCCATTAGTGTCAAGGTGAAATATGCATTATAAGCAGGAAATCACACTGAAAATAGGTGATAAAACAAAACCTCGAGTTTGGGGAAATTGAACCCTCAGCCTGTTAATGGGAGAAATGATTGTCTGTTAACTGCTGGTAGGGCGACAGGGGGTTAAAGCCATAGGTTTGGGTAAAGTATGTCCAACTATGATTCCAAGTACAGTACAGTACATGCTGTAGCGCATCTGACTGGGACTAAGTGTTGGCCTGGTGTCTTACTGGTCAGCGGTTGAAATCCCAAGGAGATTTGTCTTATAAATTTTCATACGAGATTGTTTCATTATTATTATTATTATTATTATTATTATTATTATTATTATTATTATTATTATTAAAAAGGATTAAACTTTATATGGAACAGGACTAAAATACCATAATCGTCCACAGAGTCCAACGCCTATTTGTGAAAAATGGAAAACAGCGAAGACGGAATGACAAACGAGTGAAGCTAAGAACAAAAGAATATGTATTCACATTCAAAAGCATTTGTGAAAGTCAGAAGACGAAGGCAATGGTGCATGGCGCTTTGAAGCATTATTACCGCCTCTCATAAGCTTACGAGCCTCGTCATCAATAAACTGCCGGGAAAACCCTTCGCTATTTGTACAGTAAAAGGAATGAAGGATTCCTGATACTTGAAAGTGTGACAACGTGGCAACCCAATAGAATGCTAACGTTGATGCCCCTCCTAACTCATTTTCGGGAAGTTGTCAATTAGCTTGATTCTTCCAGGTAGAAATTACTTGGTGAGAACTTCTTGATCATTTTCATTTGTAGTTTGTATCGGTATATATACATACATGCATACATACACACACATATATATATATATATATATGTGTGTATTGTATATATGTATATATATATATATATATATATATATATATATATATATATATATATATATATATATATATATATATATATATATATATATATATATATATATATATGTATATATATATATATATATATATATAAACATATATATATATACATATATATATACATATACATATATATACATATACATATATGTATATACATATATATATACATATATATATATGTATGTATATACATATATATACATACACATACATACATACATATATGATTACCATACGCCCTCTCCTGGTGTTTCAGCAAGTCTTTTGCCATAAAGTTGCCAGCCTCAAACCCCTCTTCGCCGTAATTGTGAAATGCCGTCCAGACACCAGGTGCGTCTGATAAACTTATTAGGTCAAAAGAGGCCCAGTGACTTTTAATGGATTGAACCAAAATTCAGATCTATTCGGTCTGGAACCGAACCCGGCTCTTCTTGCTGGTGAGACGAAAGTTACAATCTTCAGCGTTGTTTTTGTGTTCGTAAGAACTGAATATAGTCAAATAGATGGCGTGGGGAAGCAGATATAAAGGTTATACAACTCTGGCAGTTTCATGATAGGGAAAAAAGAGGGAGAGAATGTCACTTCATGGAATAAAGAAAGTCGCGAATAAGAAAGCAACAAGTGGTTGAAACGACTCCCTCTTGCAATCACAACGTCGACACCAAGTCATCGTGACACTTGCTGTCTAAATTGTCTCCTTGCTGCCTTTTTTGAGTTTTTATAATCTCTCCTCAGTTGGAAAGAAATGGAAGAAGTTGCCTCTCTCTCTCTCTCTCTCTCTCTCTCTCTCTCTCTCTCTCTCTCTCTCTCTCTCTCTCTCTCTCTCTCTCTCTCTACGCCTGGAGACCCTTGGAGATGTTAAGTCAGTGGCGCTGTTCTAAGCAGAAGCTGTGGATTTCTACTGTTCCTAACAAAACTGGAAACGGGGAAAATCTTACTATGTTTTTTGATGGTATTAGCGTACCTGTCAGACAAAGTAAAGGCAGTTGTTTTTAAGTCTTTGCAGTTACATCGTACGTATGCTGTAAGTAGTACATTTTATTTTGTTGTTCAGTTTTTTTGGTGGTGATTTTGTAATATTTAAAGGTAAAGCTCATGTCTATCAGACCAGCTGCGTAACACACAGAAAAGATCAATATAAGGAAATGCGTTGCGTGTTGTTTATTGGACAGGGTAAAAAATGAAGCGCATCTTCGCATTCCAGAATTACACGAGTTATCGTTTCCCCAAACCGGGTCCTTTGATTAGGCCCACTTTCTCATTCCATTATTATTCTTTTCCAGAAAATTTTGCACTTTATCGAGATGATGAGAAGTTTGTGAGTTGATGATATACGAAATAGAATCCCAGAAAGACAGAGAATGAAAGTCAGTTTGAACAGTAAGAAAAGAAAACAATGAAGATTAATTGCAGTAGCATAGAAAAGAGCTTAAGAAACCGAATTATTCCACTATTACACTCTGTAATTTATCCAAAATGACGTATTTGCGTGGGAGCTTTTCAAAGTAAGCTCGCAATGTCAATTGTTTACTGATTAACAATTTTTCTAAAATTCTTGTTAAACAGAAATACTAAATATTTTCCATTAACAAAAATGATTTATAGTCTCATGTGGGATTAAAGTCTGTGACTATTTAACGTTATGTAATGACTGATCGCAGGTAACGTTGCACCTTCAACGTCACCAGAATGAAAATAACTAAAACAGGTTAGACCTCGTTAGTAAGCATCCTTGATAGTATACCATATAAGCAGGTGCATGAAAGACCGGCATGAACTCAGGACTTGGGCATAAAAATGGCTGTTTATGTGAACTACTTGAATCAGCTGAAGCTTTCGAAGATTTTTTTAGGTTTTTACACAGTGAGCATCTTAGTAGTTCACATTGTTGTTGAGCGTAATCATTTAGTTTGAAAGGAAAGGCTGAACTCATTATGGAAAACGTTTTTTAAACATCGAGTTTTTTTTTATTTGTGTAAAACCTTATTTGTAATCCCTCTTGGAGTCATTTAAATCCAGAAAAACCTTGTCTAATGAATATAAACCACGTCTAATGAGTATAAAGACTTTTATATAACAAACACCATTCACTACAGGCCCCCATACTCATGGGGCTATGCTTCTTTCATATGAAGCGTTAAGAAAATCGATTTTCGTGACTTCAGCATGTTTTTGGTTGTAAACTAAAGACATGTTTCAGCACCATCTGCATTATATTTAAACTGCCATCTGGTATACTGTATCAAAATCAGTAAGAGGCAACAGGGAAAAGAGTAAATGTACTTAAGGAAAAACTGCCGCAAGAAATAGGACTTACACAAACACGTGCAAAGAGTTATCATCGACACCCTTCAGGTGTGTGAAAGAAACCCAAAAAGTCACACCTGGCTCGAATGAACTGTCAAATAATACCAAATAACTGTCAGTTATCACAGATGATATCTTCATCGTGGCTACAAGTACCATTAAATGCCTTTTGTTTACGTCGGACTAGAGCTGTAAACACATAATGCCGTTCAAATAAAAAACAAAACTAAATGAATAAAACAAGTACAAAGAAATAACCTTTGCAGATCCCTTGCCGATTTAATTTCTTCATTTTTTTTTTTTTTTGTTTTAATCTGTCCCAAGACACCATTTATCCCCTCCTGCATCTTTATAGACCAAATCAATCTGTCTCAAGGGGAAATTAAGCCTCGCATTCGAATCTCTTCAAGTGTACCTTATGGGAGAGGGCTAATTCTCTGCGCAATAAACTTCTGCCCGACAGCTCTCCTCGATACGTTGCAAGGTGCTTTCGATAAAGCTACTCATGAACTTTGTTCTCCCTGTTATATATTACTTTAAGCGTCAGACGATTTATACCTTGGCCTTATAATTCTCCAACCTTGAACTTGAAGCGTTTCGAGGGTGAACTACGTTCAAAGATAAGTTCCTATTTTTATTTAACTACTTTTCAGTTATACTGGTAGTGAAAGACCCGAGGAGTTTTGCCTGATGGTTCTAATCTGTTCAGTAGATGAATCCAAAAGACAGAGGGATGGATGGATGGACGGAGAGAATGACAGATATAGACAGAAAAAGATGATCAAGTTAGCAATAGCACCTTCCAAAGGAATGCTTTTATTTAACTGAGTAATGAAAAGTACAAAACAAATTGATAAAAACCCGTCGAGAATCAGTTGACTGAGTAGAAAGAATAGGAAATGTAAGTTCCCATACACCTGCATAGAATTATGGCTGTTTAACAAAATGTTTAGTGAACCTGTACTGCTAGTAATTAACACCTCCGTAATAAGTTTGTTTCCACTGATGTTTATCCATTACTTATTTGTTGACTTTCTTTGTTGGACCTTTTTGTTTCTTTGGTTGCTTAATTATCGTTTGTTTTCTTGTATCGACTTGTGGGTTTATTTGTTTGTTTGTTAGGAAAAGATAAAATTTTGGTGAGGGTGAAAAGAGACTGACGATAGTGGGTATACAAAGGAAAGGAACCGGAATATTTTGTCACTTAAAGTAGGACGTATCTTGCGCTTGGATGGGATAGAATAGAACCAGTAATCAGACTGAGTGAGAAGGGGACCTGTTTTTAGAAAGAAAAGAAGGCATAGTGCGTGAAGAATGTGCATACCCATTTGTTATAGGTGTGGCAGCTGGAAGTCGGTATCTTTACAAGGAAATATGCAGAGAAACTGAACTACAAGACGTGATTGCTTGTTGTTACGGGGGGATCCTGTGCGTGGAAGGGTTACCCTTGTGTCTGGAACGTTCAAAAATTGCTCTAGAAAGAACCAATTTTTCTGGCTCTAATACCCTAATCTTCCGTTGTTGCACAGAGGGGTTCTTTAGAGGTAGAGAGGTGAAGATTATGAGTGACGTGAATGCAAGAGAGAGTAACCGACAGAAATTGGGAAGATTAGAAGGTTGGGAGTACCAAGAATGAGTTGGTGCAGAGCAATGAGGTTAGAATCCAACCTCCTTGGTGCGTAGAAGCTTTTCAAGGAAGTCCTGTATAAAGTTTTTGATAGACTAACTGAATATCTGATTGATTTAACAGGAAGGCAAGTGGATGGAAAGAAATCTAAACGTTACTTTTTTGAAAAGGAAAGCAAACATAATACGTTTTGTCACCGGAGGAAAAGGGGCTCTAAAAAGTAGGTAGTTTTTTAAGCTGGTAAGTTTGATTAGTAGGAAGAAAGAGTAGATCATGAGAAAAAGATGAAACGCACAAATGTTAAAGATTCAGTGAAAAAAATGAAGACTGAAAGATGGCTGGAAGATCATTCATTGAGATGAACAATAAGTCCTTCAGTCAGGGAGAAGCAAAATATTCTACAGCGCATCCTCAAAGGAGCTCAGGTTGGAGAATGGTCAGTTAGGTTAAAAGGGAGGAAATAAAAAAAAAAACAATGAAGATGCGAGATTCTTAGAGTAAGCGAGATAAGTTTATATACATCTCATCTGTATATATACATACGGATTCTATACATGTGTATTTACCTAGTTTCCCAAAGTCTGTAATTATTTCGGTATTATATATACTTGAATTATGTTTCTAAATCTTTAATGGTGTTAACTTTTGATATAAAAATCGGTACTAACTAGGTGCTCGATAGTTATTACAGGTAGTACTGTATAGCACTCTATAGTCAGTATAGCATAGCATATATATATATATATATATATATATATATATATATATATATATATATATATATATATATATATATATATATATATATGTATATTATATATATACATATATATATATATATATATATATATGTTCCATCCACATCGTACAATCAGAGTTGCTTGATTTTCCTTACCTTTTTAAAGATTATTAATATTTTATGTTTAACTATACAGCGTTTTAGGTATTAGCGTATTATTCCTCAATTTTTTTCACAAATACGTTTTACATTTTCCCGGTATGAGTAGTCCTCTATTCGATGCCTTAATAATCGCTTCGTTTAGTTTTTTTTTTTTTTCCAAAACCTGCAAGATAACAGCTTAGCAGATTAACAAAAGAAAGAAATAACACCATGTAATATACGAGCTAAATCAGAAACCACCGGCTTCAGCCCATGAGCTGTTTTGTGCTACTACAGCCTTCCCAAATGAGCAAGAGGCCGTGGTGGCATAAGGCCAACTTAAACTAACAATAACAACAGCAACGTCTGCCGTGTAATCTAAGCGGCTGAGGACCAAACCAGCCGATGTCCATGTTTAGCGGCCCCAGTATCTTTAATGACCGCAGATATCCGTTTTCGTTAATGAAAATAACATGTCCGAAGTTTGTTTAGGATAATGGGTGATTAGCCGTCTCAGACCTCGAGTTTCTTAGAGTTATCCCCAAAGCGAGCGGCACTCGAGACGGGGACAACTCTATTCGTCAGGGAGTTATACGCGCCGTGTCTTTCGGAGTTGGCCAGGACGTCTATTAGTTGACTTTGTGATATGTGGTCGCTGAAGAAGGAAGGCTTGGGGGGCTTAGTACCTGGCGGTAATTTGAAGGACAGAAGGTCACGGAAAGGTGAGGGAAAGCCAGCTACGTTGCCTGTAAGGTAAGCCGTATCTTTGGCGCCTGAATTATTGCCAATTTAAGGCCTTATTCAAATCCTGTTTGTTCATATGAAGAGGGAAATCTTTTTATTTTGTAATAGAGCAAGGATTTATTATGAATTTGCGATGTGCATGTCATTTTTTTTATTTTAGTATGAAACGAAATTTACGAAAATCGAAGGCTTACACTTTAAACACTTTCTGAAATTGAAAACTTACACTTTATTCTTGAATTTGCATATTTCCATGTATATATATATATATATATATATATATATATATATATATATATATATATATATATATATATATATATATATATATATATATATATATATATATATATATATATATATATATATATTATATATATATACATATATGTGTGTGTGTGTGTTGTGTCCGAGTGCCCAAGCAAGCATGTGAACAGTGACTCATCGCACCTATTCTTGCTCTCTTCAATTGTATCAGTCTGCATTCTTGTCTTAATTAAAACTAAGGGCGTGCCTGCACCATATGAGCACCCCAAAGAGATACAGTGCCATTAAATTCTTCTCTTTTCTTATACTCAGAATACTGTAAAATCAGGTCTGTTATTCGCTTCCTTGACAAGAGTCTGCAATTTACAGTTGACTGTTGTTCGCCCGGTACGCCTGTGTCATTACAGTTAATTGGTAAAAATCCTTTCTCCGCATCTTGTATCTAGACTTAAATATCCGGGGAAATGGCATTAGTCGTAGTAGTAGTAATCCAAAATATTAAAAAAAGAAACCTGTTCATGTCCTAGTATTTTTACGCTTTGGCAGGATTTTTTTTCATAAGGGCCCCCCAAGTTTCTTGTAAGGTTTCAAGGTCTTGGTTCTTTTCATGAGATAACTTAAGTTTTTAAGCTGACATTTGTAAGACTATTCCCAGTCTGTTCAGGTTGACTGCCCATTAACTATTTCTTTCCCTATTTCACTGGCTGCCAAAAGGACTTGGGCGTCATTTACCATTTGGTCCTTTTCCTGTAACAAATTCTTCTAACAGTGTTGGGCTTCACAAATAAGCTAATCTGCATTCCCCTTCTGAGGAAGCATTTCAAGTCATACTTCGCCTTTAGTGACTCCGATACAGACCGTATTTTGTAAGCTAGGCAGATGAAGGGTGATTGGATATTGTTTCAAAGTATGGTTAACCGTAGTCGGTTCAACTCTTCTGTGTTGCAGTCTTTAACACTACACAAAAATAAAAGCTGTTTCTAACGATATCTTTGGGAGTTGAAGATTATTCTCTCTGGGAGTTGAAGATTATTTTCTCTCTCTCTCTCTCTCTCTCTCTCTCTCTCTCTCTTGTTACGTATGCCGTCAGTCCTTTCTCTCTCTCTCTCTCTCTCTCTCTCTGGTACGTATGCCGTCAGTCCTCACTCTCTGGATCATAATTATTAGAGAAGATAATTAGCGAAAGATTCTTGCCTATTAACTCCTCTTTCTCCATCAGAATTTAACATTTTTTCATACCGTCCTTTGCTACCAGGCTGCCCTAGCCAGTGGAAATAGATATACAGTAACTACCCATCATAGAACAAGATACAATCTTAATTCTATCGCATCCAAAGAAGTAAGTGAACAGCTGAATTAAAAATGAAATACTAGATGAGAGGGACGTTAAAACTTGTTCGGAAAGGCAATGTTTGATCTTTCATGCGCATCCGCATTTATTTCGTTTAATAATTAATTTCAGGAACTTCCACTTCCTTCCAGTTATTCTCCTCTCCAAACCTTAGTAAAGAAATAACAAAAAATTTATATACTTCCATATATCGAATTTTTTTTTATCTCTCAGACAACGATGAATTTGAGGAGTTAGAATTAAAGTTTAAATAATGCACTTACATTGAAATCGTAGGCCTAATGTTGCATTTTGCTTTTATTTTCTACTGGTGTGTTGTCTTTTAGTATCATTTCTCCTAGCATTTCGTGCTTAATATTTAATGTACAGACCAAAAGCAGAGTCTCCAGTTCCCGTTAGGAGTCCATTAGGAGGGGCTCATGATACCTTTGCGGTGACGTAAGTAAGGTCTTGGAGGTGGCACCCTCTGGCCACACGCAGGTAAACATCAGTCACCTCATATCCAGTTTGTCAGTTTTTTTAAGGACACGGTATTTATGGTTGGGTATTTTCAACATCATTTTGCGTTTCTGTCAGCTTTTTCTTTCATCTTTGCTTTGTATGACTTTAAGCTGAATTCAGTGTAGGTAATAGTGGATAATACTTTTGAATCCAGTTCCGATTGCATGTCAGGACTTCAAGTATTTTACTGCAGTGAGAGTAGGAGTGGTCACTCTCCGTGTTAATTATAATGTCCAAGGAGCTAAGACTAGCAGCAAAGTATTAGGCCCTCATGAATAAACATGCCGCTATATTTTACGCTAAGGAGCCCGAAGTTATGCATATTTAAAGATTATTATACGCCCAGGATTTCCGCTAGCACGGAGGCTTCGTTTCAGAGTGTTTAAGCAGTACTGACACTTGATATAGGTAAACCTCGCCCTCGAGGATGACCTGCCCTCGCCCTCACTCATTGCAGTAGCTCTTCGACCTGACTGTGAACCATTGCCTGGTTGAGGACCGGTGTACAAGTAAAAGTGGCTTGCAAGGCAGTTCACCTGACGCGGATTTTCCTTAAGTCAATCAAAAAAGCTTTTTACTATATTTGATGTGAAGTTCGATGGAACTGACATCCCAATGGACTTACCTAGCCTGGCCGTGAAGAAAATAAAAATTGTAAAAAGAATGTGGCATAACTGCTGAGGAATCGGCCCACTCGTCGGCGAGGGGGAGAAAAAAATTATACGTTTCAGAAAATTCAGTTCTGTAGAATTCTTAGAAAATCAACATTTAACAGAATGCCAAAACAGTAATAATAATTATAATTTACAAATGATAACCATAATAATGTCATGATGATAATGAAGGTAGAGCTTATGATGATAAGGTTTATAATGAGCTGATAAAGGCAGTAGTAGTAGGTTTTGTTGTTGTAGTAGTGCCCTTGACATTGTTATTGTTGCCTTATTGCAGATTTGCTAGGAAAGCATTACCTTTTTCAGCCCGAACACCCTCCAGAAACCTACAATGTAGATTATGTAATAATGGATATTGTATAATGCAAACCATCCACTGGTGGCCCCGTAACTTGGCGTGTGTTCTCCATAACTGCAAGGGAACATCATACCTAAATAAGGAATATTTCCCAGGGCTGCTTCGCTTCGAACGCAGGCCATCCTTTTCTGGAAAAAATCTTTTGCTAATTGGAACCCTAATCCGAAGGGCTGTATTTTGAAGCAACTAAGAAGGACTCCCCCTAATTATTTACCAATTTGTTTGTTTGTCAGTGAATGCCAAGGCAGCTTGTGTGGGCCACTGTTCAGAGCGTGGTTGAGGCTTGAACTCATTTGTTTTCGGCATAATGGCACTCATTTTGGATACCCTTATGGTTGCTGGTCACGCGAAGCTTTGGAGACCAGGAGCTCCAAGTGAAACGAAGAGAGAGAGAGAGAGAGAGAGAGAAGTGGGAGGGTGAAGTATGATTGAAGGGCCAGTACAGTACATTAGCAAAAAACAAATAATCAAATAATCACAAACGCCAGACATATTAATAAACACCTAGCAAACGCAATTATATTCTCAACATTCGCGCAATACCAAATCTTTCTCACATGCATAACCCCAAGACCTTTGTTCTCTCCCCTGATCCTCCCCGGACAATGAAACCTTCGATATCTGTCTCCTGATGCTCATCTGTGTCTTTTCTGTCTTTCTGATCGCCTAGCAACCGCTCCTCTGTCAGTTCTGTTGAAGTTCTAACGAATACTTATAAGGTAGAGGCTAAACCATCTACAGCTCCAAATGACGGTTATTAGGCCCTCTGCTAGGCAAAGCGAATTACATAGCAAAGGCAGGAGTGTATGTCGGCATTTGCATATACCACACGAAGCGTAATTAAAGGAGCTATGAGCCCCTATGGACGTTTCTCTAACCGAAACTGCCATTAGGCTTTAATAACTCCAAAAGCATAACTAAAACCTTGCGGGTATCGCTTTGTTAATATTTTTCAACATATATATATATATATATATATATATATATATATATATATATATATATATATATATATATATATATATGTGTGTTGTTTGTGTGTGGTTGTTTGTTTGTGTATATATATATACATATATATATATATATATATATATATATATATATATATATATATATATATATATGTGTGTGTGTGTGTGTGTGGTTGTTTGTTTGTGTATATATCATATATATATATATATATATATATATAATATATATATATATATATATATTTGAGTGTGTACAGTATATATATATATATATATATATATATATGTATATACTGTATATATATACACACACATATATATATACATATATATATATATATATATATATATATATATATTGTGTGTAATGCGGACAGTCAGTAATGATAGAATGGAAGTACACCTGTTGGTGCGCTTCCTCATAGAAGGTGAAGACTCGCCCACGGTGTTTGTGACATTCGTTGTCTTTGGCTTCAGTTTTTTCAAGTTTTCCTCCAGAAATCTAAGAGAAATAAATTTCCTCATGTGAAAAAATAGTTCTCTTTCCGTTGGAGGACCCGTCGAGCTTCGCTTTCATATTGACTCTCTCTCTCTCTCTCTCTCTCTCTCTCTCTCTCTCTCTCTCTCTCTCTCTCTCTCTCTCTCTCTTGGTATTGTCCTTATTTACTGTGTTCAAGGTAGTGAATATATATATATATATATATATATATATATATATATATATATATATATATATATATATATATATATACATATATATATATATATATATATATATATATATATATATATATATAATATGTGTATAAGTTATGTGTTTCTTTCTTATGGGCATTTTTAACTTTTGCCACATGAAAGACAATTTACTAAAAGGTGACCGAAAGTTTAAAAAATAAAAAATTCCAGAGTTATTTTTACGAAATAACTATAATTAACAGTATTAAAAACGTGCTGCAGAAATTTAGTCATCTAACGAAGATATAATAAACTGTATAAATGTATTAATGGCTTTTCCAACTAGTAATCATTGGTCTCAATTAAACACGAAGGATACAACCTTTTTAATCTGAATGTTAACTACAGTAAGCTATCATACAAGCTTATTTAACTAATATATATACCTATATATATATATATATATATATATATATATATATATATATATATATATATATATATATATATATATATATATATATGCTGATAGTGTAAGTTTTAGCTTTCCTCCAGTAGTTAGAATTGAAGTACAGTACAAGATTTGTTTCAAGTTTTCCGAAATTAATAATGCCTTAGTAAAGTTATAATAGTTTTCTGTTGCCTTTTTTCTCCAAATAGACCTCTGTTCATGTTTTTCATATAAAGAATCCTATTTCCTCTGTATGCTAGGATCAATTTTAAAACGACTTCTGACGAAACTGACGGGTTCCCCTATGACTTGTCCCCGGTCCGTGGCTTGGATGTATTAACAAAGGAGAGCAAAGTGCGCATACATCATTGTTCTGTGCATTTGACAGTATTCGTATTAATGCTACTACAACTTCATAGCCTTCAAGTAGAGGTGGTGAGAACGGAACATTCTGAAGTAGGAGGTATAACACAGGGAAGTTATCGTTTCATTTTGTTGCCACATCTGGGTACCATGACTCGGTTATTAGAAATGATGAATCACATAAGCACTAAAAAGGAAAATCAGGCTGTGGGTAAGCTAAGCAAACTATGGACAAAAAATATATATATATATATATATATATATATATATATATATATATATATATATATATATATATATATATATATATATATATATATATATACTTAAATTGCATATCAAGATAGAGTTAAAAACTTCATATCCCCAGAGTAAAATCAGTTTTAGTCTATGGAAGGGAATCTTGTTTTGAAAATGAGTCTATTTTTAAACAATTTAAAGATTTTCAAATAAGGCTTTGTCGAGAATAATTGGTAAAAAACGGCAAGATCACATTTTAGCGATTGGAGATGTTGACCTCATAGATGACTGATGACAGGACGTTGGCGTTGGCTAGAATATTTTCTTCGATTACAGCCTGAAAGAATTTTCAGCATCCTTCTCCAAAACCACATTTCTGACAGCCTGTGTCTAGAGGAGTTCCTCAAGGCAAGTTGAGACTTGTAACAATAAGAACTGGACAAGAGAGTTCTAAAATTTCTCTGGATTCATCGATATTTTGAGTTGAGTGACTAATCTCTTTAAATGGACAAAGATGGTTAGTGAAATTTGGTAGATCTCTTTTCGTTTTCCATCACTTGTGCGTTGCAGAAATAGTTAAAACTATTTTGTTTAACTGTTTCAGAAATTCTTATATCTGTTTTGACATCTTTGGAAGAAATGTAACTTCTGTTTTCTTAATATAAACCTCTTTCTCTGTGTTAACTAACAACTGCAGTTCAAAATCAATATAGACCTGTATCATTTTAACATATAGACTCCATATCATTAATTGAGATCTCTCATTATCATTTCACTATATAAATTGAACGTCGATCAGTTTAACTCTGGTGTCTTCAGCCTCTTGATCACCCAATTTTAAATTATAAATTTCTACTTTCACTGATGCCTCTTGATTCCAATATTTTCAAACACACAGCCCTTTTTAACATCAAGATGCCAGGATATGTTTGTACTGATGTATTTTATAAATTCTTTATCAATCTTAGATATTTCCCATCGATATTTATCTGTTAATATCCTGATAAGGTCTATGTCTAACTATCAAAAGCCTTTTCATAGTCAACAAAACAAATTAATTTTTTCATTCTATATCTCTCCATCAACATTCTCAAAAAAAAATTATCATTTCTTGTCCCTTTATCTCTCAAAAACCACACTGTTCAAATTGCCAATCTCTGGAATATCTTATTTCTTATTCTATTCAAAACAATCCTGTTTATTTTTTTGTGATCTGACTCATGATACTGATAGTCCGGTGTTTATGCACTCAAAAAGAAAATTTTGGCATTGTGATAAATGTTGATTTGTCATCTGTGTTGCAGGCTCTCAACTTCATATATTCCTTCCATTCTTTCCATTAATTCTAACTTATGTATTCTCCCTGGCTACCAACATCTCTCCTAATTATTCCATCATCACCTGTTGCTTTATCACTTTTCATTTGTTTTAAAAGATGCCTCTATCTCTGATCTGATTATACCTGGTCCTTCTCCGTTGTCATTGAACCGTCTAGATGTTCTATTCTATCATCATCAAACAATTCTCAATATATTCCGTAACATCTTTCAATATTTCTTTTGACTCCATTACTATGGTTCCATCCGCTTTTTGATACCAGTGCTGATACTTCTCTTCTTTTAAAGTAATTTCTTTCACCTTATCAAGTTTCTCCGTTCATCCCTTTTATAAAAATCTTCTACCTAAAAATCTCATCCATCCATTTCTCCTTTGCCCTTGTGCATTCCCTCTTAATAGTTCTATCAGAGCTCTATATCTATCTTCATTTTACCCTTCTGTAGCCTTCTTTCATCCATCATTATCAAGATATCTTCTGTCATCCATTCTCTCCGATCTCCTTTCTGTTGATGGTATTATTTCATTACCTTCTCTTATATTTTCCATATTTTGCCACTTTTGCAGAGGATGTTTGAAAACTGGGCCTTCCTCCTTAAGCTGGTCATATCTATTTCTTACAATTGTATTATATTGGTTCTTCATTTCTCTGTTTTTCAATAATTTCAGTTGCCTCTTTGATTTAGGTGTACTCTTCCTCTGATTTTCAACACACCATCACTGTTGCTACACACACATGGTCACTACAATCACTCCTGGGTAGGTTTTCACTTGCTTGACAGAGTTCATAAATCTTTTTTGATCATTAGAATCTATTTGGTTTCTAACTCTGTCACCAAAAGTTTTTCCATGTCCAGATTCTTGGATGGTGCTAAACCAGGTGTTTGATATAATCTGTTTTCTCAGTGTTTAAAAATCTGTTTCCTCTCTCATTTCTTCTACCTAATCCAAAAGGCCCAACAATATCCGTGTTCTTCCTTGTCCACCTTCAGTTTTCACTGTAACCATAATTACTTCATTCTTTTGCAGTTCTCTTGCCTGAGTTAACTTAGATAAAAGTCAACATGGATCTTCATCATGTTCAGATGTGGTGCCCACACTTGCCCATGCATATATTGAATTGTCCTTTTCCTCCAACAAAATTGTCAGATACAGCCCAATAGCCTATCAAACATGGTTTCATTATTTGTCTCATCACATTTGACCTCTCTCAGCACTCTGGCCTCCCGATATATCATTTCTCCTGTTGAAGTTGGAGAACATCCACTCCAAATATCTAACCTCAAATAAGCCCTAATCTTTTAGCCATTCTTTCCATTTCTCTCTCTACATTCATTTTCTTTCCAGCCTGATATAATGTTCTAACATTCCAAGTAGCTATCCTTATTTTCCTTGTTTTCTGTTGTCTTTGTTTGATTTACATTTTTTCTTTCTTTCTTTTCCAGTAGCAGGAATGACGGTCAAATGCCACTGTTCCACATTATTAGTTTGACAGATTCAACCACATCAATCCATTTTGACATGTGTTTCCCACTAACGCCGTTCATCTGTAATCTTCTTTGTGAAACAAACCATGATTATTCTTGGAGGTTATTGGTGAGGTCTCAGTTCTCTTCATCTGCTATGGTTCTAAATCATAGACAACCTTTACCTAAAAGGTTGACCATACAAGGCATGGGGTTTTAATTCCATTTTCCTTCTCCTTTGTTTTAACTAAAAAATCCACAAGGCAGTGGGCTGTACCTAACAAGGATTTACAGTACTTACCTTTCCCAGTGACCTGACCACAATTCAAGGTAAATTAACTCCTTTAAAAAGCTTTGAACAAGAACTTTCCATATGCTGGATTGTTCCATATGAATTAGGGTTTGTATCCTGAATAATAATAATAATAATAAATCTACATCAAGATAATTATAAATCATTAAAATCAATTTAGTCTATATTCTAATCATGTTTTGAAAATAGTCTATTTTTAAACAATTTAAAGAAAATAAGGCTTTGTCGAGAATAATTGGTAAAAAACGGCAATATCTTTTAGGACAGATGTTGACCTCATGATGACTGATGACAGGACGTTGGCTTGCTTTTTTTCTTCGATTACAAAAGAATTGCAAGACAGATTGTTACACGGACAGCTCAGTGTCTAGAGGAGTTGGCAAGTTGAGACTTGTATGGATAAGAACTGGACAAGGAGTTGGGATTGGCTGGAATGATCTGCTTGAGAGAGCAATAGAAATGGACAGAGATGGTTAGTGAAATTTGGTAGAGGGCTGTAGTGTCACACGGCGTTGCAGAAGATAGTTAATTATTTAGTCTTCATTGAAATGCCCATGGGTTTACACAAAGAAATGTACTTCGTCGTATCCATATAAACATGTCATTCCTTGTTAACTAACAACTGCAGTTCAAAATCAATATAGACCGTACTTTTTAACATATAGAGCCATATCATTAATTGACGCCATCCACACTTACTGTATATTGAACGTCGTCTGTTTAACTCTGGTAGTTCAGCCACGTCACCCAATTTTAAATTATAAATATCATACTGGAAGTATTTCCCTTTTAACATCAAGCGCCAGGATATGTTTGTATGCGTACTTTTAGTAAATTACGATACATGCACCACATTTCCCTTCCAGCATATGATAATATATGATAGAATGTCTCTACATTATAGTGAACACATTAATTTATTGTATTATGGAAAGTTTACAAAAATATTATCAAAACGTATAATTTAATTACAAATTACCTAGTTAAAATTCCTCTTGCTATTTTAGTCGATTACTAGCCTATAACAACCTGTTTACTTTGATGTGCAAGTAGCCCCAGGTTCCCGTTTTCTATGCGCTCAAAAAGAAAATGGAAGGAGCCGCAGTCATCAAGTTGGTGCAACCACGGCCGGCCATTCTTTTTCATATTTCTAACTTAAAAGCGCCCTGGCTCCCTTCCTGTAATTAGCCGTCCAAAAGACTATAATCATATCCTTGAAGAAGACGCGTTGAAATCGACTCCTCCCTGTACCCTTCAGCATCACTTGAACCGCAAATAGTGAATCTTACTCCGAAAATAGCATCTGCCTTAACACCTCTTTACATACTTATTCACTCGAGTGCGCGTGGAAGCTCCCCACGCGTGGAGTGATGGCATTAATTTTTTTTTATTGAATCTTTATGTCTCAAGTTTATTAAATTTCTTGTGATAAATAAAGTAATCTCTCTCTCTCTCTCTCTCTCTCTTATCTCTTATTATTATATATATATATATATATATATATATATTATATATTATATATATATATATATATATATATATTATTATTAAACTCATCAAAGTATGTTTGAAAAAGGATCTCTCTCTCTCTCTCTCTCTCATAAACACACACACACACACAACACACACACACACATTTTATGTTTGATCATGAAATACGTGCAGTTGGATTAAAAAGTTTTTTTTTCCCAGATTTTAGGTTAAAGTTGAAGTAAGGAAACGTTTTATCAGTGTTTAAAAAAAATGTTGCCAACTTCTGTGCAATGCAAAGGGCCTCTACAATTGTGCCACTTATGTATTTCCTGAGTTTTCACTGCCACAAATCTCCACTCCATTCTTCAGTTTCTAGTTCTTATCCTAGTAGTCCTGGATCTTCCAACTCTGCTGGTGCCCACACTAGCCCAGCTGACACTGTCTTGTCCTATTCCTCCTGGGGTTGTGGAAAGAAATTGTCCAAGCCAGCTCCCTTTCATTATTACCTCATCTACATTTGAGCTTCTGTAATTACCCTGATGGTATCATTTCTCACTCTGTCCTGTCATCTGGGTCCAAATATTGGTTGCAAATGAGCAAAATCTTTTAGCAATTGGTTCTATGTTCATACTTTGATTCTTGTACCTACAACATATTTGGTTTCTTAGTCTTGTTCAGTCTGCCCCATTGTTTGATTTACTTTTTTTTTTCTTTCATTAATTCCAACACAGGGAATGTGTAATGGATGCCACTGTTCGTAATTATTAGACAGATTCAACCTCATTAATCATTTTTCCATGTGGTGTTATTTCACCCCTTTGTGCGCATGCTGTCCGCAATATCTATATTCTGTTAAACAAACTTCGTAAATCTTGTGGTGTTTTGTTGATTAAGATAGCATCATCTGCATATTCTAAATCTGTCAACTTTTTATCGTTACTCCAAAAAATGGAGAGTTCTTCCATTTTCAACCACTTTGTTTTGATATAAAATCCATGAGAAGGGCAAGCAACAAGGATGACACATTTACCTGCAGTGCCCGACCACTATTCACTGGAAATTAACTGATAACAAGAACTTTCCATGTGCTGGATTGTTCCATATGAATTAGGGTTTGTCTCCTGAATAATAATAATAATAATAAATCTACATCGTTAATGGATAAGATCATTTCAATTTACATATTCTAACAGAAATATTATAGTGACAAAAAAACTTCCATAATAATGGTATAATAATATCTGGACAGATATTTGATCTGTACAACTCTTGCTTTTTCTTGAACAAAATTGTTCAACTCCTAGCATTTTATCAATTTCTTCGTTAGGTGACGAAGGAGAATCAAACTAAATATTTTCTTCACAACCGACATAATTGCTTCGCTCCAGTAGTTACCATTGTAAGTTCCTGTTTCTTATCATCAGGCTCTGTTTCCTCATTCCACATTCTGCAAAACAGTCTGGTTTGTATGCGATATGTCATTTCGTTTGTAGCTATATCATCTCCGTAGTAATTCCATCATAACCGGGTGCTTTCCATCTCGTTTCCATCTCGTAAGTTTCTTTATTCATTATTTCATTAAAAAAAAAACTGTGAATATGTTCACTGCAGCATTCATGTCTTCCTCAGCTTTGTTTTATCAATTAAATTATATAATCTTCTTCGTATCCCATGTTGTTGAGGTCATAAAATGTTCCACTGAGCATTGTTTTTCTTTTTGTGATGTTATTACTGAGCCATCCCTCCTTTTGACAGGTATTTTCCGCTTTTACATTTTTCCGAATGACATTATTGATAATTCTGTTGGTGCATATTTTTATTATGATGATAAGAGCGACAAATAATTCCATAGTAGAGTTGATGAAGTGGCATTAAAACATGACAGAATTTAAAGAAGTCTACATTTTTTATTTTTATTATATTGCTTCACCAACGCAGCTCTGGAAATTTTGCTGAGCTTAGGCGGTTGTGCGACAGTAGCTATTATTATTATTATTATTATTATTATTATTATTATTATTATTATTATTATTATTATTATTATTATTATTACGGAACAAACATTAAAACAGGATGACCATAGTGTAGAGCATAAATGTGTAGCTAAGAGAATGAAACGGGAGTGAAAATGGGAATGAAAAGTATTT
This sequence comes from Macrobrachium rosenbergii, assembly GCF_040412425.1. NCBI lineage: Eukaryota > Metazoa > Arthropoda > Malacostraca > Decapoda > Palaemonidae > Macrobrachium > Macrobrachium rosenbergii. The sequence goes on from NC_089794.1 coordinate 45,606,295, forward strand.
CCATGCCCATTCTTTAAAACCAAAAGCAAGAATTTATCTTCCGAAAGTAATAAGGTTTGGGGAGGGGGTGGAGGATGTATTTGACAAGAAGCATTGGCGAACCCGGATGCTGACCCAGCCAAGCTCGGCCACGGGTTTGGTCCAAATCTGGTGACTCAGTCAAGCCCGGCCACGGGATTGGTTGCGATTGCCGGTTCGGTTGCCAGTTCGTATATTTCCTCCCATCACAGCTCAGCTGCTCTGATGATGATGATGATGATGGAGATTGTAAAAGAGAGAAAAATTGCATTTGACGATGGAGAAAAGAGGAGGAATAAGCTCGAATTGTATTGCGTGAATAGGTTTTGGAACACTGGGATGTGCAGGGGACATTTTTGTGATAATGGTTTTAAGTCTTTTTACAGACCTGACTTTTCTTGTAAATAAAATCTTGTTTTTACCATTAGAAATTTTGTTATTTACTGTTCAGTCTTTCATTTTTAAGGGGATGGTGACTAATTAACTGCTGGTTGAGGGTGGGAGGGAGGTAAAATATGATAATAATGATAATAGAATAGAATAATAGAATGCCTGAAAATATATGGGGCAGAGGAAAACACCATCAGCTTCCTAGAAAATACCATGCGCAACGGGAATACGTACTTACAAGCTCTGGGATAAGACGAGGTTAACATCAGGATGGATCTTTCAAGTTTGGCTGTCTCCATTACTCTTCGTTAGCCATGATTCCCCATAACAAAAGTACTGCAGAAGGTGGATGGGAGCATGAGTCAAGAAAAAAAAACAGAATTAACCATTTTTCATGGACTTTTAGGTAAGAGCATCAGGGAAATAGTGTCACGTTAAGTGATGGTTTTGCGGGAACTGCTGGTTCCCCGCTCGTTCCCTTTTGTGGATTGCTGCCTCCTTACCTTCAAGTTTTTTTTGTTTTGATGTTTTCGTCGTTGAGCTGCCGGTTTTCTGTCGTCAGTCGGGTCTGGTAGGGCAGCGAAGGTAGCGGCAGTGGCAGCAGCAGCAGGCAGTTTTTGAGTCGACGTTGGTCGAGTTTTTGAGCAGCAAATTGGAGCACGCCTACGAAGTGGAGCACGACGTAGAGGTGGAGTGTGACCATGAGTAGTCGTGTGACCACGAGCTGCTCATCTTTGATGACAGCGTGAGGCTGTCCTGACGTCTCCATCGGGGTATTCTGGTTGGTGGGTTCTTGTCCCTGTTGCGCAGCTGAGGGCTGTCTTGGTGCCCCGATGGAGGACGTATGTTTGGTATTTTTTTTCTGCCTGCTGTTGTTTATTTTTGCCTTTTTTTTTTAAGAGCTACTTTTTGTTTATGAAGTTAATTGTTTGTTTAACTTGATTTTGTTTAGCGCTGCCTTTTGGCCTTTTTTGTACTTATGGTTTTTATCTTTTTACCAGACCTGACTCACTTGTAAATACTTGCCTTAATAAATTAATATTAAGCTTTCTCTATTGTTTTTGTTGTTTTCTCCTCCTTTGTTTGTTGCATCTGCCATCAGTCATGACAGCCCCGTCCTGAGTATGTTAAAGAACCTGCATGACGGCCCACTCGGGTCGTTACAATGGCGACCGTGACAGGATGGCTCTGTTTTGGCTGGCGGGGTTGTTACTGCATTGGAGGGGAGCATGAGTGAAAAAAAAAAATAATAATTTTTTTTTTTTTTCTTTTAGGTGGGGAGGTGTCACGTTAAGTGATGGTTTTGCGGGAACTGCTGGTTCCCCATCGTTCCCTTTGTGGATTGCTGCCTCCTTACCTTCAAGTTTTTTTGTTTTGATGTTCTCGTCGGTGAGCTGCCGTTTTTCTTTCGTCAGTCGGGTCTGGTAGGGCAGCGAAGGTAGCGGCAGTGGCAGCAGCAGCAGGCAGTTTTTGGAGTCGACGTTGGTCGAGTTTTTGAGCAGCAAATTGGAGCACGCCTACGAAGTGGAGCACGACGTAGAGGTGGAGTGTGACCATGAGTAGTCGTGTGACCACGAGCTGCTCATCTTTGATGACAGCGTGAGGCTGTCCTGACGTCTCCATCGGGGTATTCTGGTTGGTGGGTTCTTGTCCCTGTTGCGCAGCTGAGGGCTGTCTTGGTGCCCCGATGGAGGACGTATGTTTGGTATTTTTTTTTTCTGCCTGCTGTTGTTTATTTTTGCCTTTTTTTTTTTTAAGAGCTACTTTTTGTTTATGAAGTTAATTGTTTGTTTAACTTGATTTTGTTTAGCGCTGCCTTTTGGCCTTTTTTGTACTTATGGTTTTTATCTTTTTACCAGACCTGACTCACTTGTAAATACTTGCCTTAATAAATTAATATTAAGCTTTCTTTATTGTTTTTGTTGTTTTCTCCTCCTTTGTTTGTTGCATCTGCCGTCAGTCATGACAGCCCCGTCCTGAGTATGTTAAAGAACCTGCATGACAGCCCACTCGGGTCGTTACAGATACCCTAATCCAGACTGTAAGGATTGTATCTGGGGACATCAGGATGGAGTTTGGAATAGAAAAATGCGCCTTGGTCAACATACAAAAAGGCAAAGTGACAAGGACTGAAGAGATAAAGCTACCAGACAAGAATAGCGTCAAACATATAGATGAGACAGGATACAAATACCCCTGGAATAATCAAAGGAGAGGATATAAAACACCAAGAGACGAAGGACGCGATCAGGAAAGAATATAAGCAGAGACTTAAGGCGATACTCAAGTCAAAACTCAACGCCGGAAACATGACGAAAGCCATAAACACATGGGCAGTACCAGTAATCAGATACAGCACAGTAGTGGAGTGGACGAAGGCTGAACTCCGCAGAATAGGCCAGAAAACTAGAAAACACATGGCAATACGCAAAGTACTACACCCAAGAGCAAATACAGACAGACTATACATAACACGAAAGGAAGATGGGGAGAGGGCTATTAAGCATAGAGGGCTGCATCAACATCGAGAGCAGAGCACTGGGGTAATAGCTGAAAACCAGTGAAGACGAGTGGCTGAGGAGTGCATGGGAAGAACAGCTGATAAAAGTAGGTGAAGACCCAGAAATATAGAGAGAAAGGAGAATGAAAAACAAAACAGAGGAATGGCACAACAAACCAATGCACGGACAGTACATGAGACAGACAAAAGAACTGGCCAGCGATGAAACATGGCAATTGCTACAGAGAGGAGAACTCAAGAAGGAAACAGAAGGAATGCTAACAGCAGCACAAGATCAGGCTCTAAGAACCAGATATGTCCAAAGAACAGTTGATGGAAATAACATCTCAACCATATGCAGGAGGTGCAATACGAAAAACGAGATCATAAACCACATAGCAAGCGAATGTCCGGCGCTTGCACAAAACCAGTACAAAAAGAGGCATGATTCAGTAGCAAAAGCCCTCCACTGGAGCCTGTACAAGAAACACTAGCTAGCTTGCAGTAATAATAAGTGGTATAAATACCAACCTGAGGGAGTGATAGAAAACGACCAAGAAAAGATCCTCTGGGACTATGGTATCAGAACAGATAAGGTGATACATGCCAGTGGACCAGACTTGACGCTGATTGACAAAGTCAAGAAGAAAGTATCACTCATTGATGATGGCAATACCATGATACACAAGAGTAGATGAGAAAGAAAGAGAAAAAATTGATAAGTATCAAGACCTGAAAATAGAAATAAGGAGAATATGGGAAATTGTACCCATAATCATAGGAGCACTAGGCACGATCCCAACATCCCTGAAAAGGAACGTGGAAAAACTAGATGCCGAAGCAGCTCCAGGACTCATGCAGAAGTGAGAAAAGTGATGGACTCCTAAGGAGGCAGGATGCAACCCGGAACCCCACACTATAAACACCACCCAGTCGAATAGGATGACTGAGATAGACAAAAAAATAGAAATAAATAATAATTATAATAATTACCATATCTACCCAACTCTAGGTCGGAATTCCCAAGGAAAAGGAGAATAGACTAGTTAAATTACTTTCTAAGGTGAAAGTAAGACTTCCTCTTTAAGAGAAAGTAGATCAATGACTTAGAACACAGAAGAATACAGTTACAAATCAAGAAGTGAAGGTTTATATGAGAATTTTTTCGTTGGTCTGAAATATAGCTTACTTAACTGAAAGTCATCTTCGTTCATCCTTTATGCAACTGATGTTATTTCACTCCTTTGTGAATATTGTGTTCTCATTATTTCTGTTTTCTTACATTTAATCTCAACTACCATCTCTCTAGATAAATGTCTGAAGATAGGAGAAAGAGAGAAGAAATAAAAGAAGGAAACGACAATGAAACTGGTCGAAAAATTTGTTAATCACTTAACTATCTTTATTCTTTGGTCATAAGAGCTAGTGAGATATTTTCCTCTCCTGTTCCAAATAGAAAATCGTTTTTCTGATTTAAATGACAAAGAATTTGCTTCGTGTTTTACTTGGTGCCCACTTGATAAGCAGGAAATTTATTATTATTATTATTATTATTATTATTATTATTATTATTATTATTATTATTATTATTATTATTGTTGTTGTTATATTATTATTTAAAGGAATGCACTGCCTTATAAATGTTTCATTAAAATGATATCTTTATTAGCATTATATAATTCGTAGTGAAGGTACTGAATTTTGTTATTGTTATTATTATTATTATTATTATTATTATTATTATTATTATTATTATTATTATTATTAGGAGGAGGAGGAGAAGGAGGAGGAGGTAGGCCGTATTTATATGTTTGATACAAATTATTTTTTATTAGCGTAATATAATTTGCAGTAAATATACTGCATTTTTTAACCAGTTCTATTATTATTATTATTATTATTATTATTATTATTATTATTATTATTATTATTATTGTTGTTGTTGTTGTTGTTGTTGTTGTTAAGAGGGGAAACTTTTATAATATTTCATTAAAGAAAATAGCTTCATAATCGTCAAATCGTCACATAATTTGCAGTCAGGGTACTGCATTTTCCAAACAATTTTATATTTTCTTAAAGAAGCCCCTTTCTTATACATATTACAGTGAAAATACTTATACATATTACAGTGAAAAAATCATCTGCTTAATGCCTCGTTTGCAATAAAGATACTAAATTTTTCAGTTATTATTATTATTATTATTATTATTATTATTATTATTATTATTATTATTATTGGGAGAGAGAATTTCATTTATGTGCATCTCATTACAATTACCAGATTCACCAGAGTAATGTACTTAAGTTTTCAATAGAGATAGTGCTATTTTTTCCGGCAGTTTTATTATTATTATTATTATTATTATTATTATTATTATTTCTTGGAAGAAGGCCTTCTTTGAGGCAAACTTCGTTGAAAAGAATGACACTCCTTCATGCTATCAAGCTTGTGTTTCTCCTTCTCAACTTATCATAGTATAAGTTTCTTCGCTTTAGCAAGTAAATTGCAAAGCAGTTATCCGTAGTTCATTTATTATTCCTCCGCTTCGGTAGACCTGACTACCATTGAGAGGAGGGTAATGACACTTGGGGTTAACCCGTTTTCCGGTATAAATATTCCCTGCATATACCCATGGTGCCATTCACCTCTTACACGCCAAGCTGAGAAGGCGAAATATATAAGCTTAATGGCATACAGGAGTTACTTTCTTTTTAACTATATTATTATTATTATTATTATTATTATTATTATTATTATTATTATTATTATTATTATTATTATTAAGGAGAAGACCTTCTGTAAGGGTAGTGTTTTCTAATATAATAGCTGTTTCTGCTGTATTTAATTGTTTGGTCTTCTTTATACACCTTATAACCTTCTTTTCATCAGCGTTAGCTGATTTCATTGAAGTTAAATAAAGAGTAAAGGTTAAGCAAAGGTTAAATAAAGATGTACCATTTTGTTAGCTTTACTTTTCCAGTTAGAAAAGTGATGATGATTATGATTAAAATAGTTTAACCAGACCACTGAGCTGATTAACAGCTCTCATAGGGCTGTCCCGAGGGATTAAACTGAAATGGAGTCCCAGGTCTAAGCCATAGGCTAAGTAAGCACTGGGACTAAATGATGAATGAATAATGAAACTTTAAAAATATGCAAAAAGGCATATGCTTCCACACTAGAACACATGCACACATTAAATGCATTTACTCAAGTTTCCATATGCATCATAAAAATAAAATAAATAAAACTGAGTAATGATAAAAATCAGAATAACTTAACATTTTTAAAATTTGGATTTTTTATATATAAATTAGTGGCCCAGTGGGCTTCTGTATTTTCACAAATTACTTTCTATACTTTATCAATTAATTTACACTTCCTCATGAATATTAAAATTAATTAGGTCAGTTCAAAATGTTGCAGACTCTGATAAAATTTCACCAATCAATCCATTTCCAAAAGTTGATAACCGATGTTGGTTATATTTTGGACATTCGCATAACACATGTTTAACTGTTATTACCAATTTGCATTCTGACCATTCGGGAGCTGATTCATGTGGGCTGTTCATTAAGTGTCCATGTGCCAGACGAGTATGGCCTATTCGAAGATGTGTCAGAATTACTTGCGCATGCCTCTCTCTTTGGTATGTTGAACTCCATTTTTTAACCAGGTTTTATTTGCTTCAACTTATTATTTTCAGGTTCTTCATTCCATTTATTTTGCCATTTGTTTATAATGCCTAGTTTTATATGTTTTATATAATCGTTAACAGGGATATTTATATTCGATCTTGTCATATGGGCTGCTTCTTTAACTTCTTCGTCAGCCTCTTCATTTCCCTTAAACTCTACATGGGCAGGGATCCAACATATTTCTGTATTTTTCCCATTATTATATAACTTATGGAGAAATAACTTTATTTCTTTATTTCAGAGTTAGAAACCAAAAAATAACTGTACAAAGTTATTTTTTAGTTTGTAACTCTGAATGGCTTCGATGGAGCTTCTAGAGTCGCTAAAAATCGCAAAATTATTACATGAGGTTTCTTTAAGTATTTTTATGACTAATGCTATTGTGCATAACTCAGCTGTAAATACCGAGGCATTATCAGGGAGAGAGAACTGATACATTTTGTCTTGGGATATCGCAGCATATCCCACTTCATGCTCTGATTTAGATCCGTCTGTGTATAGTGAGTAATGTGGACCCTTTCGGCTGACATGCTCCATTGCATGTTGTCTGTGAAGTTCTGGGGTATATGTATAGCTTTTATATAAATATTCACAGTCCGAGGTATTGAAGGCAATTACATATTTTATTTTATATTCAATGACTCAAACAGTCTTCTAGCTCTAATAGGGAAAGGTGGTGAATGATTGTTTATAAATACATCTCTTAATTCAAATAATTTTTTGTTGGAGAATCACTTGTTTGATTTCTCAGGGCACTCTTCATTGTTACAAACTCTCTATGTAGAGACAGTGGTAGTTCACCACATTCGGCTTGTAAAGATGATGTTGATGATGATCTAAAGGCTCCTGAACATATTCTAAGGCCTTCGTTGTGAATTGGATCCAACGTTTTCAGCATTGCAACTGACGCTGAGCCATATATTTCGCTTCCATAATCAGTGATAGACAACACTGTTGCTTTATACAGTAAAGTAAGGGTATGTCTATCAGCTCCCTAAGTAGTGTTTGATAGTCTTTTAATTAGATTTAATGCTCTTTTACATTTAGATTTTACGTATATTAAGTGGGCTTCCCAATTCAAGTGAGTATCAAATACTAATCCCAAAAATTTTGCTGTCTGTCCAATTAGTACGGACTCTATTTTTAAATCTATTTCTTCACCTTTCTTTTACACTTTTTATTTTTATAAAACGTTATTGCTCGAGTCTTTTGTATGGATAATTTAAAGCCTACAGAAGGGGCCCATTCACCTGTTTTTATTATAGTTTTATTAATGATTTGCTGTGCATGTTTTAAGCGAGATGCTGATTAATATATGGCAAAATCATCCATGTACAAGTTACTTCTAATTCCAATAGGTAGATTATTACTGATGTCCTTGTGAAACACCATTTTCAGGTGGAAATGCACTTGACAATACATCATCAATTCTCACTTCAAAAGTGCGATTTGTCAGAAATTCTGGATAAACCTGGGTAAATGTCCACAGATGCTGTTTTTATGTAACGCTTTTAATATTGCATACCCCATGTAGTATCATATGCCTTTTCAATGTCACAAAAGATGGCTATAGTAACTTGTTTTCGTTCAAATCCTCTTCGTATGTGGTCTTCCAAGTTAGATCTGTTACACTGTGAGCCAGATTGAGTGGGAGTCAAAATTTTATTTTCATGAATGTGCCATGCTAGTCGAGCATTTACCATTTTCTCTAGTAATTTGCATAAACAACTTTTTAAAGAAATTGGTCTGTAATTGTTTACATTACCGGGATCCTTTTCAGGTTTGGGGATAGGAATAATTATAGCTTGACGTCATTGGTCAGGAAATTTTGAAGCCATAAGTGTTTATAGAACTCTAATAAGTATGACTTTGCCAAAGGTGGTAAGTGGCAGATCATTTCAAAACAAATATTGTCACCTCCAGAGGCAGATTTATTGGTGTTCAACAAAACAAATTCCAACTCTTCCATGTTAAATTTTCTATTATAATATATATCTTTTATTGTTTCAAAATTTATTGTTATTAATTCTGTACTATTTTTCTTTGTGTGAAACTGCTCATCTAAATTTTTGTCACTACTTACTTTTGCTAAATTTTCTCCTGTTACATTACTTATTTTTTTTTGGGGGGGATCAAGTATTCTTTTTCCATCTTTTGATATGGCATGTCTAGGTGGTTTAGTAAGGGTACCATTTATTTTCCTGAATTTTTCCCATATTTTTTGTATGGGAATGTTATTAGAGAGATCTGATACATATTTCCTCCATGAAATGATTCTTCCTTGAATTACTTCTATTTTAAATTTTGCAGATATTTTGTTATATAGAGGTTTTAATGTATCAATTTCTAATAATAATATAGTTAGTTTTTGTAAATTTTCTTCTAATATCGGTAATGTTGTATTTATTTTACTGAACTTTCTATTTAAATTATCTAATCGTCTTCCAATCTGGTGTTTTATTTTTGTTAATTCGGTTAGTTTTTCAGACCACCAAGGGACTTTGTTTTGTTGGGTCAAATTTTGATTTTGGTTTGTCAGCAGTATTTTTAATGAAATCAATAAGAATCCTATTTGTTTCATTATGATCTTGTATATACCCAAATGGTGGGATATTCCTAGTGTGGAATTCATATCCCTCTCAGTCTGCTTTATAAATGTTATATTGAGGGACATGATTGGCGGGGTTATTTTGTAATAACGAAATTAATATTGGGAATGATCACTTGTATGCAAGTTGTCAACTGTATTCCAATCCAATCTGTCGACTATGCTTTTTGTACACAGAGTTAAGTCTGCTGAGTAAAACGTTCCATGTGTTTTTGAAAAATATGTACTGATTTTGTTATCATTTATACAGCACATGTTGTTTGAATCTATGAATTCTTCTATTTTACTTCCTGCTCTATTTGAGTTTGTCATACAATTACAGTCCCATATCGGGTTGTGAGCAGTAAAATCACCTACTATTAATGTAGGTTCCTTGGCACTGTTAAGTAATTCTTTAAGTTTACCAATGTCATAATTTTTATTAGATTTGTCTTATAGATTATGAATTACATAATTATCGTTTTGTATTCGGATTTTAATACCTGATATTTGTAAGTCAGTAATGTTTACAGGTACTTTGTCATGAACTACTTTGTTATGTACAACACCCATACCTAAATCTTCTTCTTCCTCTCGTGATGTTGATGCTAAGGTGTATTTACCTATTGCTAACACTGTTTTGTTGACATGTAAACATACTATCATTGGTTCATATTCTTTCGATAACCGTTGTACTTCTCCTAGGTGTAATATGGTCTGTAGACCATTTACGTTCCATTGTATAATACAGTATAGCTATTGGAAATATTATGTTATATCAGTTGATTTTTGCTTCTTTTTTGTATTATCAGCTTGGATTTTTTCTAATAATTTACTCACGACATTCATTTGTTTATCTTTACAATATACTAAGTGCTCAATGCACATGCAACCTTTTTCATGGGTGCTAAAATCTGTGGTTTCTTTTTTTCTATATTTCATAAAATTTCTTATAATGTTTGTTAAACCATCTTTTGTTATGTTTTTGTTTTTATTGCACATTGCAATGAAACAATCATTACATCCACATGTGTTATCATGTATATTTCTTTCTTTCTTTGTTCTTGTTGTACCAATTATTGGTGATGGAGTAATCTCTTCTCCCGTGACATAGTCATTGTTATCTATGGTGCGGTTCTCTTCCACTTCTTCGGTGTTTTGGATATCTGTATCCATAGGTTTTACTATTATTTGAGGAGACAGAGGTCTATCCTTAGCTTGTTTTTGTTTTTGTTCTTTCTTTATATCTTTTGTCTTTGGTTTGACCGGTGTTTCTCCAATAATTATTGGTTGCTTCGTTTTGGGTGGTGCTCTTTCCAGAGGTCTCTTTTTATCTTTAATTTCCAGTCCATCACGACCCTCCTCTGTTACTTCCGTAGTAGCACTCTCCTGTGTTCCTATTTGCATTAATAATTCAAATGAATTTGATAAAATGTTATCCGTATCATTTGTACCTGTTTCTTGATGCCTTACCATTTTGGTTTTTTCTGTAAAGCATCAATTTCTTGCGATTTACTTTTCTGTGCTCCGTTACTTTTATTTGTATGCATTTTTGTTTCATTATTGGTTCTTGTTATTGAAGAATAGGTATGCTTCTTAGGTGGATCTTGAATTCCTCTCACTTTTAATTCCAACTTAGCCTCTTTTATAAACATCCCTGCTCTTTCTTGTAACATTTTCAATCCCGTATTGTATATATAATACATACATTCTTTGGACCTTGCATGATGAGCTTGTTCACAGTTTACACATTTAGGTTCACTACATTTCCATTTTGTGGCATGTTTGTCAGATCCACAACAAACACATACAGGTTCATTTCGACAGTTTTTCTTCGTGTGTCCGTATTTACTACAGTTTTGACATTGTGGTGGCTTTGAAACATAAGGTCTCAGTTCTCTAAGGTCTCAGTTGTCTATTATGGCCCTTTTTTTTTTTGAGGTAGATCTTGACCCTCAAATTTTATTTTTGTAATTCTTAATACTTTATTATTCTGTTTACTGGGTATTATATATAACTCACAAGCTTGGACTTTGGATATCTCATTTTAAGGGAGTCCAGCAGCATATTCGTATCAACTGGTTCGACATTATTTTCAGGAAGTACAATAGTGCCCTGAACGCTGTTCATAGTGTCATGCTTCTTTACTTTTACATTCACATTGTCGATACTTTTTATGGAGGAATAGTCTTCAGATTGGTTTTTTGTTGTGGCCTCTATAAGCCATGTCTTTATTTTTATTTGTCTGAACGACATTTCTGTCGTTGAGTGTCTTGTTAATACGAAGTTTTCCCACTTTAGGGCTGAAATTTGTTGTTCTGTTTCCATGAGTTAGAAACCTTGACCAACTTCCACTCCCAAAGAGGGAGTCGAAGTGAGTCAAGGTTGGGTCGGACTTGTTTTCTACTGGAGCATAAGGTTCCAATGTGATTATATCAGGATTCTTTTTTTTATTTTTCTAAAGAACGGTTGTCAGAGAAGGTTCCAGCGGTTGTCAACCGCGCCGAGTCGCTACATTGAATCTTTATTTTCACTTATCATAAAGATTTGACAGGGAGACAAAATTTAACCTGAAGACCTCAAAAAGATATCATCAGCTTTTCATGGAGTTTATTCTTCGACCAATGGCACAAGTGAGAACCGACTCCCAAATGTCCGCATCCCTACCCTGCCCCACAGAGGATAGCACAACATGATTCGAGTGGCCCAAGTGCAAGCCAAACCCACTTGCTATGACTAAGAGTATTACGAGGATACAATCATCCCCACCAGCCTATTTAATGTCCACCTTGGTGATCTCCAAAATCACTTATTTGATCTGTCACATCACACTTTCAGAAAACTAAAGACCCAATGGACTTCATGTTTTAAAAAGGCTGATTTTGAAACTAAAGGAACTGTCACAGAAAGAAGACCTCAATAATCACGAAACCAGATAAAGGTAATGGAGTTGTTTTGTTGAATAAACTGGATTATATTACGAAAATGGAAATCATTCTTAATGATTCCTCCAAATTTCAAATGATTGGATCGCTCGATTATTCCATCATTTTCAAAACGGAAGATAAAATTAACCGTTTCTTGAGAACCCTGAAAAGTGAAAACATTATTAATAATGAAACTTATCAAGAATTGTTTGTCACAGGCTCGTCTTATGGTATCCTCTATGGGCCAGCAAAGATTCATAAACAAGGTACCCCTTTGCGACCTATCCTTGCATTATACAACTCCCCTAATTACAAATTGGCAAAATTTTTGGTTCCCTTGCTTGAGCCATTAACTACAAATAATTTCACTTTAAAAAATAACAGTCAATTCAAAGAAAAGATTTTATTGCAAGATTCAGACCTGTTCATGACCAGCTTTGATGTAGAACCTTTTTACTAATGTACCTGTGAGGAAAACTATTAATATCATTTTAAATAACTTTTTACCGGAACCCGACACAGTTTTTAGTGGTTTTAACCGTACGTTTTTTAAAACTGTTAAGCCTGGCTGTGCTGGACACAACCTTTGTTTTTAACGGTAAGTTATACAAGCAGGTTGACGGCATGGCGATGGGAAGTCCTCTCAGTCCTACTTTTTCCAACATTTTTACGTGCTCCCTGGAGGAGCACTTCTTAGGTGATTGTCCCTTAGCCTGCCGCCCCCTTTTCTATGTAAGGTATCTTTATGATACCTTTGCCCTTTTTAGACATAATTGTGATGCTGATCCCTTTCTTGCGTTTCTAAATTTACAATATCACAATGTTAAGCTTACCGTGGAAAAAGAACATGAAAATCAGCTTTCCTTTTCAGACGTCCTTGTTCTTAGACAAAATAATATTTTTAACCACGATTTTTAGGAAAAGAACGTTTACGGGCTTAGGGTCAAATTTTTATAGTTTTTGTTTTTTTAACTTTAAAATTGATTCTGTTTTTACTCCTCCACAGGGCTCTAACGCTAACTTCTGATTGGTTTCTATTCCAAGATGAGATCGTCTTTTTATGTAAATATTTTAACGAAAACTGCATCCTGTCTGAACGGGTCTTTAAGATACTTCGCACGCTTCTAGACAAGTACTTCTCCCTCAAGCCTAGAATTTATGATGTTACGAAATTGAATTTTTATGGCAAATTTTCATTTTTATATGATGATACTTTTAGAAAAAATTTTCGCAACAGATCCAAAATAAGTTTGGAGCCATTGAGGTCCACCTGATACCCGTCAATCCTCTTACCATCAGGTCCTTATTTAAGCACAAAGATCGTTTATGCCCTTACATGTCCTCCGGGTGTGTATATAGCTATATTTGTCCTAACTGTAATTTAGGAACTTATATTGGACCCACCAGGAGGCTTCTGAAGGTACGCGTATACTCTCATCTTGGTGTAAGCTATATGACAGTCAGTAGAATTACAAAGCCAGAGTTTTCTAATATCAGAAATCATTCTAGAATGTGTAAAACTTCTATTGAAAATAAGGACTTTTCAGTTTAAGGGCGAGCTTCCAGCAGCCATGAATTGACAATTTTAGAATCGTTAATGATTAAACGACTCGTCCCCTTGTTAAACAGTCAAACCTCTGCCGGCACACTGTACCAGTCTCTTAGTCCTTCGTTTTCTCTTCAGTCGTAACATGGCCGCTGAATAGGTTGGTCTAGATCTACTTACCTTTTGTATTGCATTTTTTTCTCTTTTTAGAGAGAGATTTTGTTTTATTTTTTAAGTTGCCCTTTTTAATTGTTCCTTCTAATTTTTTTTAATTTGTCATCATTGTGCAACCTTAAGTTTTTTATTTAAATTTATAGCCTTTTTTCAATTTGTTATTTATTTTGTACAGCCCTCGAAAATGTAATGAAGACATTACGAAACGTCGGGAATAAATTGACCCTTTTTAGCAAGTCTATGTCCTCCTCATTGATGTACAGTGTATCCGGCTGTGGCCACTGCTGTTTGGAGATATATATATATATATATATATATATATATATATATATATATATATATATATATATATATATATATATATATATATATATATATATATATATATATATATATATATATATATATATGAGTATATATATATATATATATATGTATATATATATATATATATATATATATATATATATATATATATATATATATATATATATATATATATATATATATATATATATATATATATATATATATATATATATATATATATATATATATATATATATATATATATATATATATATATATGTATATATATATGTATATATATATATATATATATATATATATATATATATATATATATATATATATATATATATATATATATATATATATATATATATGTATGTATAATAACTATATATATATATATATATATATATATATATATATATATATATATATATATATATATATATATATATATATATATATGTATATGTATATATATATATATATATATATATATATATATATATATATATATATATATATATATATATATATATATGTATATATATATATATATATTATATATATATATATATATATATATAATATATATATATATATATATATATATATATATATTATATTATTTGACTGAGTTTTGGTTAGTGAAATGAATAGTGATTTAAAACTTGCCTTTTAGGCCCAGATATGTAACCAAATGTAACAAATGGGAGAACTTGCCTTCTAATTACATCAGAGGGACAGGTCGCTATGAAAGCCCGTGATTACTAAAATTACCTTTATTTCACACAGTTCAAACAGGGGAAATAAATGATGACTGGTAAGCAATCTAGCAAAACAAGTGCAACAATAATCTTACTACATAATTTACAGTTAACTGGCTTTCAGAAGGAAAATCGAAATTTACACAACGGTAATGCAATTTGGGAGCCCGTGACTCGTGAATATGCAGAGTGCAATTGAACACTCAGTTGTAGAACAGAGGCTTGCTTGTAGCAAGGAAGATTTAATTATCTTCTATGGCAACTTCTAACTATGTCAACTTCTCACAGATGGTCAGTAGCAGAAACATGAGGGGATGAGATAAACATGTCTCTGGAAGTAGATTTCCCAGATAAGGATTTGTGCATAACAGGTTCTCTCACTTGCAATGATCTATCACAATGGAGGGATGACTTACTCTGTGTCATTGAGCAAGGGATTAATTCATCAATAGACTTAACTCATATGGGGAACACACATGCTACTATATAATCAGGGATTTTATTTTGGGAGAGGAAATTTAAGGAAAAAGTATTGAGAGATTTAGTGAGAGGGACAGAAACTGGCACTTAATTGTTAATCTCAGACTTACCGGGCACTTCCAAATTGCAGTGGGCACTATTGCATATGAACTGGATGATCCAATATGCCTTTCATTAACAACTTCGGGGCTGCTTATAGCCAGGTCGCTCGTGACCTTAATGCCAGTGTGGCCACGTGCCAAGGCAAGGCGACGGCCAAGTTACGGACGTAGTTAAGGCCAGGTCTGGCCTGCGAGAGACTCGAGTCGGGACTGATCCTGCTCTCCATCTTTTGACTGGTTGTTGTTTATCTATGAGTCTTCAGGCCCCAGAAGTGGCGAGGATTAAGGAAGGTGTGCTGACATTCCTGAAAAGACAATTAAGACCAGCAGAAAGGAGAGCACAGGAATATAGTTCTTGGGACAAGAACTAATGCGTTATCTGACCTGACTCTTCTCTCAAAACTGCGATCAAACTACCACTTCGCTCTCACTGTCCTAGACTGTAGAGTACCACCCCTTATTGGATGGGACTATTGTCCTTACTGCAAGAGCACATAGAGACGAGAGCAGCATACATTTGTGACAATATATATATATATATATATATATATATATATATATATATATATATATATATATATATATATATTAAATGAAGAATAGTTAATTATTCCAAAATTCAAGACTACTACAATTTCGTGAACATTGAAATGAATAAACTAGCACTAACACTAAGCTCACCAAACTATGTACAAAACTACCAGCCATCATAATTACCTATAGAATCTATGACAGAAGGAGTTTCAAGTCGAATTGAGATTAAGAAATCAATGAGTGTTGATCAACCATAGGCACCTCAGCCAAATGAATATTTATGAGTATTTATTATTAGTGTTTGGATGCAATTATTATTATTTATTATAATATATGTAGAGTTGGGGACTGGGGTGAATTAACTCAAAAATAATTAGATCATCACCATCAGATTAAACAGAGAAGTACAGTGATATCATTATTCCAGTAAACTCCATTAACGTCAGACAATATTCCTTCTCTCTCTCTCTCTCTCTCTCTCTCTCTCTCTCTCTCTCTCTCTCTCTCTCTGTTTTTGCGTGCTGTCAAGGATATGCCATAAAGAAGCTGTTGAGTGCTCCTGAAGGCGATTTGCAAGAGCGCCTTGCTCTCTGACCCGGTTCTCTGTCACTACAAAAATTGTTGTTTTCTCCTCCTTCTTCTGCCTTTATTTCCAAATTCGGGGTCCAGCTTCATTTTGGGTTATTGCTAAGGGACACGCAGTCTCCTGCAGTGTCCAGTAAGTGTTTGTTGCAAAGATCATTGTCAGGGTACCTCTGGTTTGAAACTGTTGATGTTTAGGTTTTCATAAGGATGTTTCCTTCTTGTCTTCGTGGGTTAGACGTTATTTTTACTTGTCAGATAATTTATCTTGCTGGGTTTTAATACATTTTATAGATAAACTTTAATAAAGCTGAATGATAAGTATATATATATATATATATATATATATATATATATATATATATATATATATATATATATATATATATATATATATATATATAGTTGCTGAAGATTGATTCCTAGGGAATCTGATACTCATCAGGAACAGCCAAACAAGAGCTATAGTCAACATTTTTATTCCACTGGGGCGTTTCAGCTTTAACACACTAAGCCATTTTCGACCTGAAACAGAGGCAACCACCAAAACACAGAACTTTATACAAGTAAAATACAAATCAAAGAAAGGTCACACTCGAGAATAATTTTTTTATAAACTACGCTACCATAAAAACAACACAACTACTTAGCAAAGAAAACATAGTGACTTAAAACTAATATAATTCAGTGAATTACAATAGCCAATAAAACTAAGATAAAACAAACTCAAGACGAGATAAAATAAAAAACATCAAATGTTTCCTAGTCCTGTGTTTTATTTGATGTTTTTTTATTTTATCTCATCTGTTTTTTCTTAGTTTTATTGACTATTGTAATTCATTGAATTGTATTAGTTTTAAGTCACTATGTTTCTTTTCTGAAGTGTTTTTTTTTTATGGTAACGTAGTTTATAAAAATTATTCTCAGTGTGACCTTTCTTTGATTTGTATTTTACTTGTATAAAGTTTTATGTTTTGGTGTTTGCCACTGTTTTATGTCGAAAATGGCTTAGTGTGTTAAAGCCGAAACGTCCCAGTGGAATAAAATTGTTGACTATAGCTAGCTTGTTTGTGTTCCTATATATATATATATATATATATATATATATATATATATATATATATATATATATATATATATATATATATATATATATATATATATATATATATATATATATATATATATATATATATATATGTGTGTGTGTGTGTGTGTGTGTATGTATATATAAACATATACATATATGCATACATATATATAATATCATGAAAAAGATAACAAACCAGGAATTAATCTAAAATTTTCCCATAACTGACAAACTTCAGCAAAATAAATTTGCCAGACCCAAAAAAATTTTTTAATCTTAAATATAACAAAATCTGATAAGCAATCAAGTATAATATATCTGAATTCCCCTTTTCAGACTTCCAAATCATGCAGAGGTATTTAGAATCAAAAAAGAATTTCTTGAAGTGAATTAGTAGGATCAGTTTGAAATTACGCAATGTAGTATTTTAATCCTTGAACTGCAATAAAAAGTGCTAAGCTGAGTACCCATATGGAAATAGCTCTTGGCACCATTAGTTCCAGAGTGTGGAACACTGCCTTCTATGTATTTCCCGAGTCATTTTATTTGCTTATTTTCAAGAGGCGTGTTTGCCATAATTTAAGAGGAGAAATTTTAATAACACAGTGTTTATTACGTCTCGTGGTTTCTGTTTGTTGGGATAAGTTCAGAGGTCCACACCAGGCCTCATATCCTTTAACATATCACCTGTCATCACCCACTAATCACAAGCACAGGCACATCCACTAATCAGTCATGTACGTAGAAAATAATTGGAAGGGGAGAAATATTGTACATGTATTATATATATATATATATATATATATATATATATATATATATATATATATATATATATATATCAAAGAATGTGCGTGGACACAACCTTTGTTTTAACGGTAAGTTATACAAGCAGGTTGACGGCATGGCGATGGGAAGTCCTCTCAGTCCTACTTTTTCCAACATTTTTACGTGCTCCCTGGAGGAGCACTTCTTAGGTGATTGTCCCTTAGCCTGCCGCCCCCTTTTCTATGTAAGGTATCTTTATGATACCTTTGCCCTTTTTAGACATAATTGTGATGCTGATCCCTTTCTTGCGTTTCTAAATTTACAATATCACAATGTTAAGTTTACCGTGGAAAAAGAACATGAAAATCAGCTTTCCTTTTCAGACGTCCTTGTTCTTAGACAAAATAATATTTTTAACCACGATTTTTAGGAAAAGAACGTTTACGGGCTTAGGGTCAAATTTTTATAGTTTTTGTTTTTTTAACTTTAAAATTGATTCTGTTTTTATTCTCCTCCACAGGGCTCTAACGCTAACTTCTGATTGGTTTCTATTCCAAGATGAGATCGTCTTTTTATGTAAATATTTTAACGAAAACTGCATCCTGTCTGAACTGGTCTTTAAGATACTTTGCACGCTTCTAGACAAGTACTTCTCCCTCAAGCCTACAAATTTATGATCTTTGAGAATTGAATTTTTATGGCAAATTTTCGCTTTTATATGATGATACTTTAGAAAAAATTTTTTCGCAACAGATCCAATAAGTTTAGAGCCATTGAGGTCCACCTGATACCGTCAATCCTCTTACCATCAGGTCATATTTAAGCACAAAGATCGTTTATGCCCTTACATGTCCTCCGGGTGTGTATATAGCTATATTTGTCTAACTGTAATTTAGGAACTTATATTGGACCACCAGGAGGCTTCTGAAGTGCAGCGTATACTCTCTCATCTTGGTGTAAGCTATATGACAGTCAGTAGAATTACAAAGCCAGAGTTTTCTAATATCAGAAATCATTCTAGAATGTGTAAAACTTCTATTGAAAATAAGGACTTTTCAGTTTAAGGGCGAGCTTCCAGCAGCCATGAATTGACAATTTAGAATCGTTAATGATTAAACAACTCGTCCCCTTGTTAAACAGTCAAACCTCTGCCGGCACACTGTACCAGTCTCTTAGTCCTTCGTTTCTCTTCAGTCATGTATGGCCGCTGAATAGGTTGGTCTAGATCTACTTACCTTTGCCTTCATTTTCTCTCTTTTAGGGAGATTTTGTTTTATTTTTTAAGTTGTCCGTTTTAATTGTTCCTTCTAATTTTGTTTTAATTTGTAATCATCGTGCAATCTTAATTTTTTCATTTAAATTTATAACCTTTTTCAATTTGTTATTTATTTTGTACAGCCCTCGAAAATGTAATGAAGACATTACGAAACGTCGGGAATAAATTGACCCTTTTTAGCAAGTCTATGTCCTCCTCATTGATGTACAGTGTATCCGGCTGTGGCCACTGCTGTTTGGAGATATATATATATATATATATATATAACATATACTATATATATATATATATATATATTTATAATATATATAATATATATATATGTATGTCTTTGCTGTATATGTATATATATATATATATATATATATATTTATATATATATATATATATATATATATATATATATATATATGTGTATATGTATATATGTATATATATATAAATGTATATATATATATATATATATATATATATCTCTATAATATATATATATATATATATGTATATATATATGTATATGTATATATATATATATATATATATATATATATATATATATATACTATATATATATATATATTACATATTTGACTGAGTTTGGTTAGGTGAAATGAATGATGATTTAAAACTTGCCTTTTAGGCCCAGATATGTAAGCAAATGTAACAAAAGAATGACTAACCTTCTAGTTACGTCTAAACAGTAGGAAAGATGGCCATGAAGGCCTGTGGTTCCACTAAGTTACTTTATTTCACACAGTTCAAGCAGGGGAAATAAATCATGACTGGTATGCAGCCCAGCAAAACAAGTGCAACAATAATGTTGCGACAAAATTTACTGTTAACTGGCTTTCAGAAGGAAATAGGAATTTTACAAAATGGTAACGCAAGCTGGAGCCTGTGGCTTGTGAATATACAATGTACAATCTGATTCTCAGGTGCAGAAGCAGAGGCTTGTTGTAGCAATTTGAATTAATTGTCTTCTAAGGCAACTTCTAAGGCAACTTCTCACAGGTACGTCGGTGGCAGAAAACACGAGGGGATGAATTAACATGTCTCTGAGTAGATTTCCCAGATATAAAGTTTGTGCATAGAAGGTTCTCTCACTTGCAATGATCTATCACAATGGAGGGATGATTTACTCTATGTCATTGAGCAAGGGATTAATTCATCAATAGACTTAACTCATATGGGGAACACACATGCTACTATATAATCAGGGATTTTATTTTGGGAGAGGAAATTTAAGGAAAAAGTATTGAGAGATTTAGTGAGAGGGACAGAAACTGGCACTTAATTGTTAATCTCAGACTTACCGGGCACTTCCAAATTGCAGTGGGCACTATTGCATATGAACTGGATGATCCAATATGCCTTTCATTACCAACTTCGGGGCTGCTTATAGCCAGGTCGCTCGTGACCTTAATGCCAGTGTGGCCACGTGCCAAGGCAAGGCGACGGCCAAGTTACGGACGTAGTTAAGGCCAGGTCTGGCCTGCGAGAGACTCGAGTCGGGACTGATCCTGCTCTCCATCTTTTGACTGGTTGTTGTTTATCTATGAGTCTTCAGGCCCCAGAAGTGGCGAGGATTAAGGAAGGTGTGCTGACATTCCTGAAAAGACAATTAAGACCAGCAGAAAGGAGAGCACAGGAATATAGTTCTTGGGACAAGAACTAATGCGTTATCATTTAATCTTTTCTCTCTCAAAACTGCGATCCTAATACCACTTCGCCCTCACTGTCCTAGTCTGTGGGGTGGCCCCCTTAGTGGGTGGGACTTTTGTCCTTACTGCAAGAGCACACAGAGATGAGAGCAGCATGCATTTGTGACTATATATATATATATATATATATATATATATATATATATATATATATATATATACATATATATATATATATATTAAATGAAGAATAGTTAATTATTCCAAAATTCAAGACTACTACAATTTCGTGAACATTGAAATGAATAACAAACTAGCACTAACACTAAGCTCCTGCCAAACTATGTACAAAACTACCAGCCTGTGATACTCTGAGATCTATGACAGAAGGAATTTCAAGTCGAATTGAGATTAAGAAATCAATGAGTGTTGATCAACCATAGGCACCTCAGCCAAATGAATATTTATGAGTATTTATTATTAGTGTTTGGATGCAATTATTATTATTTATTATAATATATGTAGAGTTGGGGACTGGGGTGAATTAACTCAAAAATAATTAGATCATCACCATCAGATTAAACAGAGAAGTACAGTGATATCATTATTCCAGTAAATATTAATCAGACAATATTCCTTCTCTCTCTCTCTCTCTCTCTCTCTCTCTCTCTCTCTCTCTCTCTCTCTCTCTCTCTCTCTCTCTCTCTCTCTCTCTCTGTTTTTGCGTGCTGTCAAAAGGATATGCCATAAAAGCTGTTGAGTGCTCCTGAGAAACAGCGATTTACAAGAGCGCCTTGCTCTCTGACCCAGTTCTCTGTCACTACAAAATTTGTTTTCTCTCCTCCTTCTTCTGCCTTTATTTCCAAATTCGGGGTCCAGCTTCATTTTGGGTTATTGCTAAGGGACACGCAGTCTCCTGCAGTGTCCAGTAAGTGTTTGTTGCAAAGATCATTGTCAGGGTACCTCTGGTTTTGAAACTGTTGATGTTTAAGTTTTCATAAGGATGTTTCCTTCTTGTCTTCGTAAGGTTAGACGTTATTTTTACTTGTCAGATAATTTATCCTGCTGGGTTTTAATACATTTTATAGATAAACTTTAATAAGTTGAATGATAAGTATGTATGTATGTATATATATATATATATATATATATATATATATATATATATATATAGTTGCTAGAGATTGATTCCTAGGGAATCTGATACTCATCAGGAACAGCCAAACAAGAGCTATAGTCAACATTTTTATTCCACTGGGGCGTTTCAGCTTTAACACACTAAGCCATTTTCGACCTGAAACAGAGGCAACCACCAAAACACAGAACTTTATACAAGTAAAATACAAATCAAAGAAAGGTCACACTCGAGAATAATTTTTTTATAAACTACGCTACCATAAAAACAACACACTACTTAGCAAAGAAAACATAGTGACTTAAAACTAATATAATTCAGTGAATTACAATAGCCAATAAAACTAAGATAAAACAAACTCAAGACGAGATAAAATAAAAAACATCAAATGTTTCCTAGTCCTGTGTTTTATTTGATGTTTTTTTATTTTATCTCATCTGTTTTTTCTTAGTTTTATTGACTATTGTAATTCATTGAATTGTATTAGTTTAAGTCACTATGTTTTCTTTGCTGGTAGTGTGTGTTTTTATGGTGTGGTTTATAAAAATTATTCTTGAGTGTGACTTTTCTTGTTGTATTTACTTGTATAAGACCCTTATGTTTTGGTGTTTGCCACTGTTTTTATGTCGAAAAAATAACAGTGTTAAAACAGCTGTCTGATGAAATTAAAATTGATGACTATAGCGCTTTGTTTATTATATATATATATATATATATATATATATATATATATATATATATATATATATATATATATATATATATATATATATATATATATATATATATATATATGTATGTATATAAACATACATATACGCATACATATATAACTATATTGAAAAAAAGATAACAAACCAGGAATTAATCTAAAATTTTCCATAGCAGCAAACGTCAGCAAAATAAATTGCCAGACCCAAAAAATTTTTTAATCTTAAAATATAACAAAATCTGATAAGCAATCCAAGTATAATATATCTGAATTCCTCTTTTCCAGACTTCCAAATCATGCAGAGGTATTTAGAATCAAAAAATTTCTTGAAGTGAATTAGTAGGATCAGTTTGAAATTACGCAATGTGTATTTTAATCCTTGAACTGCAATATAAAGTGCTAAGCTGAGTACCCATATGGAGTAGCTCTTGGCACGTGGTTCAGAAGTGTGGAACACTGCCTTCTATGTATTTCCCGAGTCATTTTATTTGCTTATTTTCAAGAGGCGTGTCTGCCATAATTTAAGAGGAGAAATTTTAATAACACAGTGTTTGTACGTCTCAATGGTTTCTGTTTGGTAGGATAGTTCAGAGTCCACACCGAACCTCCTTATCCTTTAACATATCTGTCATCACCCACTAATCACAAGCATAGGCATCACTAATCAGTCATGTACGTAGAAAATAATTGGAAGGAGGAAACTATTGTACATATGTTATATATATATATATATATATATATATATATATATATATATATATATATATATATATATATATATTATACATACATATATTGTATAGAGAGAGAGAGAGAGAGAGAGAGAAGAAAAGAAAAGAAGAAAGAAAAGAAGAAAGATATTATGATGCTTACTTTCTAATATTGATATACACCAGTTATTACCAAATGTGAATAGAAGGTAACGAAAATAGTATATCCGCAATAGAGCTAAAAGATATATATGATCTAGGAGAGGTAGAAAAGACAAGGCCTTTTGATTCCCTCCGGACCATGGCTCCTCTTGACAAACAAACATCATATTTAAGGCGATAGTAGCCGTGGTTTCGTGTCAGTGTTGCCACGATACGGTATCATCTGACGGACGCTTGCTAGATAAACATTTTGTACTTTTTTTTTGTATCGCGACATGAAAAGGATGAGGCTTATCCAAAGGTATTAGAGCCAGCTTCCGAGGTGACGCATTGTAGAGTGACGTATGGACCTAATCTAGTGTTTCGTCGCTCGTCTTCGTATGAATGACTTTCGTGTGAATACTTGACTGGGAAATATTCGCCAGTCGCCGGATAATTCGCCTCAGCTTGTTTGTGAAGATTATTGCCATCCAGTCAGTGACAACTGCAGGGCATCATTTTCAATGTTTTTGAACTGAACAAAGTACGGACCCTCAAACCTAGGTTGATAAATTAAATGCCTTACTTGAACGTTTCTTTGATGGTGTTCCCTGTATCTTTCTACATAAAATGAGACATTTATCACGTGGTTTTCGGGCTCTTTGTAACCCATTATTGCCTAAAGTAGACCGCTAAGTTTTTTGAAAGCTTCAACGAAAAGTGGTGCGTTTTTTTTTTTTTTATTAAGGATGGATGTTGACCTAACACTCGAATCTTTTCGTTCAATTGCCATTTTTACAAAAATATCTCGTCTATAATTTTTTTTTTTTTACATTTTAACCTTCAAGGGTTTGCGTCCGAGATTTTCGCTGACACTTGGTGGGGACAAAATAAAATTAACTACCCGGTTGTTTTAAAAGCATGAAACGAAAAAAATAAAATAAAACGATTAAAAAAAACAAAAAGTGGTTCAGACCCGCGTTTTTGTTCACACAAGATCTTTGTAAATAAAAATCGGCCAGGCCTTTCTCGTAGAATATTCCCAGGACTTATGATTTCTATCACATTCTTTGCCATAAAATGTCGTTCCAGACCTCAGCCTACAACTTGCATGCAGTATAACATATACATACACATGTGCACACGCATGTGTAAGTTCAAACAAACACACACACACACACACACACACATATATATATATATATATATATATATATATATATATATATATATATATATATATATATATATATATATATATATATATATATACATACATATGTATGTATGTATGTTTGTTTGTATATGTATATATGTATGTAAATACACACACGCACACACACACACACACACATATATATATATATATATATATATATATATATATATATATATATATATATATATATATTA
Source organism: Macrobrachium rosenbergii (assembly GCF_040412425.1). Taxonomy (NCBI): domain Eukaryota; kingdom Metazoa; phylum Arthropoda; class Malacostraca; order Decapoda; family Palaemonidae; genus Macrobrachium; species Macrobrachium rosenbergii. The sequence continues at coordinate 45,631,818 of NC_089794.1, forward strand.
TATTATGTAGCAAGAATTGCTAGCAAATTGCCTCCCCCCTCTTTGTTGTTGTTAGTTGTTCTGTTGTTTTTATGTATTGCCAGTTGCCCGATCGAATGCAGGACCATCTGTCTATCGACTAGCACAGTCAGAATACAAGGGTTTAAAGATTAAGGCCACTCCCTTTTTAAAACAGAACTTTCCTTCGAGGCAAAAGTGATCTGTCTTGGGCGTTTTTCTTACAGGTGCATATGAGTCAAAACCCCTGTGTTGGACGCACCCCTGCCCCATAGGAGGATAAAAGCAGAAACCCACGAGGTCTCGACACACACGGGCTGGAAGATATGGAGTGAAGATGCCCTCAACACCTGGCCCCATCGATGCCCTTGCAGCCTACCCACGTGGCCCTTTCAAAGTATACTTTTCCTCGCCCTTGGACCGTATTCAAGTGTTAAGCTCCACCCGTTGGCCTGCCCTCGAGCCCACACGCCATTGCTTGGAGTTTCGAGGAGTCCCCATGCCTTGCCCCATCTCCCCCCCGGAACCTTCTAGACACCCTTGAAAATCTGCTACGGTAAGTGCCCTTGGAAGAGCCCCATTTCAGTCACGCTTTTGTCTCGTAACATTTGCTTAAACAGAAAGCCAGAAAGAACTCCTTGTCTAATGTCCAAAGTGCCTCTTGCATCGGCAGTATTAATTCTTTATTACTCCTTTGGCACCTCAGTGCAGCTTTCATTATTCTTTGTCTATTTTCATTACTGGCGTATAATGTGCATATCTCTCATTTCAGAGGACCCTATTTCAGTGGAAGCTTCTCGGACTGTGTCTGAATTCCCAGTTTCATTCAATCCCTGTAGAATCCCTTCAGGATCAAAATCTACTTGAGTTCCTTTTCCCGTACTGATGTCATTTGTGTAAATACACTCCTTTAGGCCCACACGTGTTTTACATAATATTTCCCTCAGTAACAAGAGCCCTATGCTCGTATGAAATTCTCCTTTGTTTTCCTCTTTTTTACGTTTTCCTGTACCCACGAAGTCAGAATCACAAGGCTAAATTACCTTAAATCGATTTGCTGCCTGTCTCACAGAACATATTTCAAATTAAAACCACGGAAAACGTAAAAATGGCGACCTGGCCATAGATCTTGTTTTGCAGTTGCAGTCTCTAGTGTTGCTTTATTATTGAATTTGCAACGTGCCAGATCAGCTATTAGCAAAGCTAAACTGGGTACGAGACAATTATGAACCTTTTTGTGTAAAACCAGCACACAGATCCAGAAATTCCCGTAAGTAATGTGTTTATCTTAGCAAACCTTTTACAATCGTGACTGTTCTAGGAATTAGAAATAGGGACGCATGTATTCACTGAGAGAAAAGAACCACCGTATTAGATTCGTTAATGCATGCCTTTCAGGATAGTAGTTAGGAAATAACCAGTGCTAACCATCCTTTGCTTCGAGGAATAGTGCGAAATTCCTCTGTGTTAAAATCTTTGACATATCTTTTGCTTCGAGGAATAGTGCAAAAATTCTTTGCTTTGTTAAAACCCTTGCCATATTCTTGCTTCGCATTTCGAATTAGCGAACTGTTATTTAGGCGTGAATAAATTCCCAATGGGACAACGATAAAAGTCAGCTTGCATTGCTGACAAATTCTCTCAGTGTAGTTAGAATTCGAGTTAGGTGTTAGGGAAAGCGAAATTTAAACTCCGCTTATAAAAAATTACTAGGCCGTTGTACTGTTATCCTCAGACGACTGGGAAATTCCCGAATCCCAGACTGTCTATAAATATCTTGGGTTCATTCACACAGAATCTAAAAATAACCTCGGTGTTGGCCAGATGACCTGCACCCCCCGCCCATGCCCCAGCGTGTGTAGCTTTTTTTTTTTTTCCATTCATTTCTCAGCAAACATTTTTCTTTGGGTTTTCCCGTTAGTAATTTCTAAGTCCTAAGGGACGAATTGTATTCCCAAGTCCTACTGGCAAGCCAAATAAAATTCTCGCTCGCACGTGGCGAATTTCTCCAAATTCAGTCCTCGAGACTCATACTAAAATTCTCGTCGCGCGCGGCGAGAATTTCTCCAAATTCCAGTCCTCGAGACTCATACTAAAATTCTACGTCGCACGTGGCAGAATTTCTCCAAATTCAGTCCTCCGAGACTCATACTAAAATTCTACGTCGCACGTGGCGAAATTTCTCCAAATTCCAGTCCTCCGAGACTCATACTAAAATTCTACGTCGACGTGGTGAGAATTTCTCCAAATTCCAGTCCTCAGAGACTCATACTAAAAATTCTCGTCGCACGTGGTTTCGAGAATCTCTCATTCCTGCAAGGAACCCAAAATTAAGTCTTTTGAGACATTATATATATAGTTCACACACATCTAAGCCCTTACGGGACTGATCATTCTAGTTCGTTAGAACAACTCCTTAACTTCACGCTCAGCCGGCCAAGTCCAAGCGTGACAAAATCCAACTATGTCTTCGAGACACCTATTAAAATTCGTTAGCCAAGAACAACCCGTCTTTCCAAGTCATCAAATTTTAACAAAAAGTCTCTCAGACTTACTAATCACCTGTCTTATTCAGACAGATCCATTCTCCTGCAGTCTGAACCATTGAGTGTTTCAGATTCCTGCAATTGAGTCTTCTCAGACAACCTGAGTCTTTTCAGACATATCATATACCCATGATTTCAAGATGGCTAATACCAGAGCCCAACAAAACGAGGATTTCAAATTCTACATGTCCGCTGGGAAGGACATGGGACTATCGGGCAAGATCTGAGAGCATGGGTTCAAAAACGAGTGGACGATGCCAAGGCGGAGAGAGCAAGAGAACGTGAAGAGAGAGAGAGAGAGGTGAGGAGAGGAGAGAGAAAATGAATCGCTCAAGAGCAACAAGAAGTAAAGAACGTGAGGAGAGAGAGAGAGAATGAGCCCAAGAACAACGAGAGGAGAGAGAAGCGAATGCCCAAGAACAACGAGAGGAGAGAAACGTGAGTGCCCAAGAACAACGAGAGGAGAGAGAACGGCAAGAGAGAGAGAGAGAACGCGCCCATGAGCTCCAGGTGCTAGAACGACAGCACGCCACCTCCCACCCCTGCCGCGGGAATGGTAGTGCCCTCAGCCAAGCTCACTTGTTCATGCCAAAATGGACAGAGTCGAACCCGAAGTATGGCTTTGAAAGGGCCGAACAAGTCCTGGAGTGCTCGCGATCTCTCCCCTGGAACTCTCCTTGTTCTCACTAAATTCCTGGCGGAAAGGCCCTGCGTTGCCTACCAACGCCCATCCAGCAGACGATAGGGGAAACTGGGAAGCGTGCGCAGCAATTCTGAAGCGTCATGAGATTACCCCCGAGCGGTGGAGGAGCGTTGGAAAGAGCAGCCCGGAGAAGCAGGCCAGACTTGGTCCGATTGGGTGTACCGTCCGGGCGGGCGTTGACAAAATGGCTCGATTCGAAGGAGCCACTAACACCGCCGGGTACTCGGCTGTTTAAATTCGAGCATTTCCTGCGCCACGCCCCCCTGCCCTCGCCACCCTTATAGTAGAAAAGCCCCAGCAACACTCACCGAGTGTTGCTGAATAACAGACGTGGGAAACTCACCACCCTCAAGAAGGATCCATGGGGCGGAAGATAAATCCCCGTCCCTCCTCGGAGGATCAAATTCCCACAAAAATGGGAACTCGGGCAAGCCCCTAACTTGCCATTATTGCAAGAAAACGGGGCATTCCTCCGAACAGTGCGGAACAAGAAACCCGGCTCCTCTCTCCCGGAAAACCGCCCAATAACTCGCCTTCGCCCTCCACAGGGGCAGCGGAAAGATTTAGCCTGACATTTTGCACGGCGTGCAAGGTTTATGGCCACTCTCCGCATGGGCAAAATGCCTAATGCAATAATAAATCAAATACTCCCACCGTCGCCCTGGCCGTCACAGATCCCGACGTTATTAGGCCCTCCGCCGAAGGGCCCCTGTATACGTGACTCCTCCCGGGTAGCCACCCGGCGCCGAGTCACTGCATTCGGGATTGGGCGCACAAATCTCCCTCATCCGAAGGACAGAGTTCCCCTACGGAGCTATAAATCAATGGCGAAAAACTCGTCACGATCGAGGGAATAAATCAATTTAAAATGATACTCCTACGGTCCAATTGAGAGTCACAAGACCTCACCAATCAAAATTTGCAATCTTGCAGTAGCAAGCCATCTCCCCAGAGGCTATGACATCATCCTGGGACAGGACTTTCAGTCCCCACCAAAATCACGACAATCTAGGGTCCACATTCCCGAATCATTCATGGGCGCGAGTAATCCTCCCCCTGCTTCTCCCTCAGTCAAGACTGGCGCCCCTGGGTACCAGGAGGATGTGCAGTCCCCACCAGTGCCACCTGAGTACGATGTACAGTGGCCTCCTCGATCGGTTCCCGATCCAATTCCGATGCCCGCCCTGCCTCAGTGCCAGTGCCAGGGCCCCAATCAGATCTCCCTTCCGGAGATGCCAAATTCCTGCCGGTGCCACTTGCATGTAATGCGAGCAGTGCCAAGCTTCGTCCGTCCTGACCGGCGAAAGCCCAAGAAACCTCTGATAGTGCCTGACTCTGCCCTAGCGCCAGCGCCAGAACACTACCCCCGATCTCCATTCACGGGATCCAACTCAGGACCCCCTCTCTTCCCCGGCCTGCACCGCTACCAGCGTCGGTAAGAGAGACGGTTCCCCTCGACCACCGCGAAGCTCACCTGCAGGTGCGGCCTCGCAACCCGTGCCTGAGCTGGTCATTGATACCTCGCGAGCCGCTCCACGCCGCCCCGACTGCCTCTCTCTGCCTCAGCCCGTTGCCAACGCGCATTGCAAGTCAGGATTCTGCCACATCTCCCTTGGCCGATGAACTACAAGAGCTGCGACGGATCAGGGTAGAACCAGCACGGAAGACCCCTGCATCAGCTGTCGCAGCAGCAGGCCCAGGTGGTACTCCGTGCCGCCCTCGATTCGGGCCCTCCGCTTCCCGGCTGAGGACGACTGTCCCATTAAGAAAGGCTCAAGGCGAAATTACCACGGGCGTGGAAATTCTAGGTAATTTACAAAGAGCTCTAGAGCTCCCTGGCACCTGTGCCACCATTTCATTTTCAGGTCTTGGCACCTACTCCAGAAGGGGATGTCAGGCCCTCCTATCTTCTTCCGTTCCTCAGGAACTTCTATCTCTTATCATCCTCTATTAATCTCCCTTAAGTTATCACCACAAGAGGCAATTAAGTGCGGGGTACCATTCCCCACTCAATGTATAAATCATTAAGAATAACAGAGTGAGAAGTGGCACGCCATGCGCCCATACCTTGGCACCCGGGCGTGCGTGTCAGCCCCTCCTGAAGGAGTCGCCCCTTAGGGTGCACTTTTCTATCCCTGGGACTGAAGTGATAGTCGGGCCGTAATTTATAGGCGAAGGACGATAAATTCCCCCTAACACAATAAAACCCTCACTCTTTTCCCTAGCTCTTCTGCCAACATCATTTACTTTCTTTTAGTCATTTATTTATCTTTATTTTAATGGATCATGAGTCATAGACTCTTGCCCTTGTGATTTAAATGCCCCTTTCGTAAGCTCTGAGAGACGTGTTCCGCCTTTCATATGCGGTCACGTCTCCATTCATAACATCTTGTTAATTTTCCTTTTGTTATTATTATTCCTTTTTCCCCCTCCCTTCCTTCTAAGAACTCTGTTTGCCCTAGACCCCACATCGTTTGTCTGCCCACCCCGTCATAACATGGAGTACTCGAGTGGGCAGTGGACGCATAAAATTAGCGTAGTTTAAGGTTAGCGAATTACAGCTCGCGAATACTCTCGCCCGCATACGACTGTCAAATTCCCTGTGTGTGGGTCGCCCATCAGCTCGCGTTGAACGATAGCTAAGCAAAGAACGTTAGCACGAAGATATATTACCAATGTGAATATGTATAGTCATTACAATATCGCGTAAAGGGGATGCCATTTACAAAAATAAACGCTGTTTTTCATTTACACAGCCTCTTCAAGGCAGATTGTACTAACCACATGCATTTTATCTAAAATTAAGTAACCGTGTATTTTAATTCTTGAACAATAACCTTTCTTTTCATTTGTTGGCCATAGCCTCATATACGTGGTCCTATAATCTTAATTAATTCACAATTGTTTGAGTCACTTTATAAAGTTGCCAGTGGGTAACCAAATCTAAAGTAATTATTCTTTTGCAAGTGTTTAAATCACTTTGCGTTCTGTTAACGAAAATTGTCCCAATGGGTTAATAAAAGTAATGTCACAGCTTCATAAAACCCTTAGTAGTAAAGTTCATTGCAAGGCAGAATGTAGAGTAACGTAAAGCATTTGCCGCTCATTCTTGAATATCGATGTACACACCCGAAGGAGGTATGTACATCATCTTGTATGGGGAGGTATTATGATTAGCAAGAATTCGCTAGCAAATTGCCTCCCCCCCCTCTTTTGTTGTTGTTGGTTGTTCTGTTGTTTTTATGTATTGCCAGTTGCCCGATCAATAGACCATCTGTCTATCGACATAGCACGGTCAGAATACAAGGGTTTAAAAGATTAAGGCCACTCCCTTTTTAAAACAGAACTTTCCTTCGAGGCAAAAGTGATCTGTCTTGTGTTTATGTTAACTACTTGTTTAGTTGTTTGTGTACATACTGTTATCTGAAAACAACTTAACTACTCTACTGTAAATATCCAATCTATTGTAACATTACTCATATGGTATTTATCTTTTGTTTACTATAACTCTAAAACTGTAAATAAGTTAGTCAGTGTATATAGAAATTCTAAAGGAATAGGAATAAAGCACAGCACGCAGTTTCTGGAGTTTCATATATCTACCAAAGGAAATCAACATGGTGGCAGCGGTTATTTAAAGAATCCAAAACGTATTTTCCTGAAGAAAATGGCTGAATCTGTGTTTCGTTTGCCTCCACCACTAGACCCCTTGGATGATAATCTTGCTGATACTTTCAAAAATGGAGGAGACAAGTGGACATCTACATGACAGCAAGCGGAGCTAGTTCTAAACCCAAGAAAACTGTTGCAATTATACTCCATTGCGCAGGACCACAAATGGTAGAAATATTTGACCAGTTTAATTTTTGAAACAGAGCAGAAAGATAATCCTGATGATGTAATTAGGAGATTAGAAGAGTATTGTTGTCCTCGTACCAGTGAAGTGTTACAGTCCTTCAGGTTTTGGAAAATTACATACAAACAGCCATTTAATTCATTTTGATAGAACTCAAGGTTCAGGCCGATAAATGTAATTTTCAAGAAAAAGAGCGAATGATAAGGGATAAAATTGTGTTTTTTTTCAGTGACAGAAACTACAGGAGCTGCTACTTCGAGAAAGAAACTTAAATTTAGAAAAAGCTGTCGAGATATGCTTGGCCTATGAAGCAACTGTTAATTGTGCTAAGGAGATGTGCGGTTGGTTCTGAGAATGTTAATAAGGTGAACAATTGGAGAACCAAAACTACAGATGGTTCCTTTAACAAGGATTTTACGAACTCAAAAATATGGACAGGTATGCCGTGAAGTGTCGATTTTGTGGGTATAAGCATGAATTTGAAAAATCAAAATGCCCAGCATGGGGAAAAGTCTGTGAAGCATGTAAAGAAGAAACCATTTCAAGGCTGTGTGTAAGAAAACAGTTAAAATTGTTAAAGAGAAGAACGAAGAGGCAGATGAAGGCTACAATCATTACATGTGGATGGCACCGTTTGCAATGAGAAATTCAAATAGATTAACTGCATTACTAATTGTAAACGATACCGAGGTTAGATTTCATTTGGATACGGGTGCTGACGTGAATGCAATATGTCAAAGGTATGTCAAAAGGGATCAAGTGCGACCAACGTCTGTGAAACTCGCCATGTGGAATAAATCAAGCTTTCGCCCATTGGCGAGACGACATTGAATGTGAAGAACCCCAAAAATGATGACATTAGAAGTGTAACCTTCATTGTGGTTTCAAATGACCTAATGTGTTTACTTGGGTCAAAGACATGTCAAGAGATGGGATTCGTGTTTGTCAATGGTAAAGCATTTGTATCAAAATTGACATAGATCATGAGATGAGCTACCTTGGTGACCTTGGAGAGGTTAAAATTAATGTAGATTCTACATTACCAGCAAGAATATTACCGTGCCGACGTTTACCCATTGCATTAAAATCAAAGGTTCAAAAGAGTTACACTCTCTTGTGAAAAGAGGAGTTTTGATTTCGGAGACTGAACCAACTGAATGGGTTAGTCAAATGGCAGTCGTTCAAAAAACAAATGGAAAGTTAAGAATATGTATCGATCCTCAGCCACTCAACAAAGCTCTTAAAAGGGAATATTACAATTTACCAATTTTGGAGGATATACTGCCAAGTCTAAAACATGCCAAGATATTTAGCAAACTGGATGTTCAAGAGGCTTTTTGGCATATACGACTGGATGAAGAATCCAGCAAGTTAACAACAATGATTACCCCTTTTGGTAGATATCGATGGGCTCGTCTACCTTTCGGGCTGAAGGTGAGCAGTGAAATATTTCAGCGAAAATTAAATGAGGCATTGGAGGGGCTTCGGGGTGTATACTGTGTAGCTGATGATATTGTGGTCGTTGGTTTTGGAAATGAGGAACACGACGCAATGCGTGATCACGAACAAAATCTTCAGTGAATGAGGAATAATAATCAACAATGACTAGATAATTTCTTCCAACAATCTCAAACAAATCTAATCCAATTTTATTCCAGGGTCTGCCTCCGTCATCAACATCCATCAACGATTCCTTCTGGTTTCGAGGTTTATACTGCTGGCAAATGTCACATGAATTGACCATTTGCTTAAGTTAGTCAGTGTATATAGAAATTCTAAAGGAATAGGAATAAAGCACAGCACGCAGTTTCTGGAGTTTCATATATCTACCAAAGGAAATCAACATCTTGGGCATTTTTCTTACAGGCAAAGCCTCCCCTGCGGGCAGCAGGTGCATATGAGTCAAAACCCCTGTGTTGGACGTACCCCCTGCCCCATAGGAGGGGATAAAAGCAGAAACCCACGAGGTCTCGACACACACTCGGGCTGGAAGATATGGAGTGAAGACGCCCTCAACACCTGGCCCCATCGATGCCCTTGCAGCCTACCCACGTGGCCCTTTCCAAAGTATACTTTTCCTCGTGCCCTTCGACCGTATTCCAAGTGTTCGCTCCACCGTTGGCCTGCCTCGAGCCCACACGCCATTGCTTGGAGTTTCGAGGAGTCCCCATCGCCTTGCCCCTCCCCGGAATCCCAGACACCCTTGGAAAATCTGCTACGGTAAAGTGCCCTTGGAAGAGCCCCATTTCAGTCACACTTTTGTCTCGTAACATTTGCTTAAACAGAAAGCCAGAAAGAGTCCCTTGTCTAATGTCTGTGCGCCTCTTGCATCGGCAGTATTAATTCTTTATTACTCCTTTGGCACCCTCAGTGCAGCTTTTCATTATTCTTTTGTCTATTTTCATTACTGGCGTATAATGTGCATATCTCTCATTTCAGAGGGACCCTATTTCGTGGAAGCTTCTCGGACTGTGTCTGGAATTCCCCAGTTTCATTCAATCCCGTAGGAATCCCTTCAGGATCAGAAATCTACTTGAGTTCCTTTTTTTTCCGTACTGATGTCATTTATGTAAATACACTCCTTTAAATTTGCCCACGTGTTTTTGCAATATTTCCCTCAGTAACAAGAGCCCTATGCTCATATGAAATTCTCCTTTGTTTTCCTCTTTTTTACGTTTTCCTGTACCCACGAAGTCAGAATCACAAGGCTAAATTACCTTAAATTGTTGCTGCCTGTCTCACAGAAATATATATTTCAAACTAAAACCATGGAAAAACGTAAAAATATATATATATATATATATATATATATATATATATATATATATATATATATATATATATATATATATATATATTCGTTTGTTTAGATCTGTGATTTTTCTTTATACGCCCTTTAGGTTCTCAGTAAATCTTCTGGAGATGGAGTTGCTAGCTCAATACCTTCTCTATAATGGCTGCGCTCCAACAACGTTGAATGATTGCCAGGTGCTTAAGTCACTGCGTAGGTAAACAAATTCAAGTGATTTCTCAGGAAACAGGCCTAAAGATGCATACGCCGTGTCGTGGGTTTGATCTTCTCTCTGTCAGCAATTAGGCTAGATTATATATCGCCCTGCATGACCATTTATATATGTGTGTATATATATATATATATATATATATATATATATATATATATATATATATATATATATATATATATATAGTGTATATATATATATATATATATATATATCTGTCTGTCTGTGTGTGTGGATTTCTGTCTGTCTGTATTTTAAGAGAACGAAACAAGTGCCTAATAGCTTCCTACATTCAAAGGTAAATCTGGACATTATTTTACTTATCATTGAACATTTCAAGGTGACATGACCTATATTGCTGCGATGTCAGCATCTTTTTAGATGAATTAATAATTCTTTTTCGTTTAGTAATTGGGTATATAGCAAAAAAAAATCTTTAACTTTTGAATGTTAATGATTGAAATAAAGTCGCTCGCGAAAAATATCAGTTATTAGGCTGGATTCACCAAACGTACAGAAAATAGTATATAATGATATATCACTACTTTACAGCTCAAATTTTAAACAAAGTCATTTTAACATATGCTGTGTGTAATTGGGTTTTTTCTTCTAAAATCACATTGACTGCATTATAAAAAGAGAACGTAGCGCTAGAACATTACATTTAAATTCCCAAGCTCCCACGTAAACTGAACAGTAGGATAATGAATATGTGTCTAGAATGACTTTGCCTCCATAAGAAAGCCATAGAAGAAGAAGAAGGCCTTGCTGGTGTCTTTTTTAGTTGCATTTCCTCCCCTGTTTCAACACTTTCACTTCGTTATCATCTTCAAGATATAATACACCAAGTAGAAAAAAAAGAAAAAAAGTGTTATCTTCAAACCAGTACCGGCTGACTGCAAACACCTTTGCCTATTGTAAAGAGATGTTTATGTAACGAGGCTTGTTGGAGAGGGATGTCCGCGCGCTCTTGCTTGAGTACTCTCTGTTACGAGTGTGCCGAGTTGATGGGTTCCGATAAAGATTCCCCACGTACAAGACGCTTACGCAAGACCTTATCGAGTAATAGTTAATTTTCTCCTTGTGCGTTATACCATCGTCTCCTCTTAAGAAAAGGAGACACACACACACACACACCACACACACACCCACACACACAGAAAGAATTCTTATCGTATAAATGCTATATCAACCTTTGTACTGAGGTATGCTATACTTTTAAAAATTTGAGTGAGAAAGAGAGGGTGGGCTATTTCCAAATGATATTCATATTCGCCTTGTGCATTATAACACATTATTTTCTTTGTAAGACAGGAGAGAGAGAGAGAGAGAGAGAGAGAGAGAGAGAGAGAGAGAGAGAGAGAGAAATACGTACTGTACAGTACGCAAGTTGTTAAACACGCGCTTTCTTAATGATACCTCTTCGTGTGGGGAGCGAGTATTGTGGTTAAGAGGCTGCTAATAGTTTGCCAGTTACAGATATTCGAGTGAGATCATCTCGGAGTGATTTGTGAGCCAAAATTAGGTGCTCTGAGCCATCTTGATCTGGCCGACATGCTGTATATGAGTATGAATGCTTATTTCCTCGTACAGATGGGGAAGACAGCACCCTCATAATTTAGGCGGTGTCTCACGAGTCTAGTTTCAGGCTTGTTTTATGCAATTTGCCTCCAAACTTTGCTCAGAGTGGCCGATATTAGTGCCATTATGGACTACCTGAAGCAGTTTTTTTTTTTTTTTTTTTTTTTTTTTTTTTACACTATGCAAAGATGCCAGGCAGTGCGATCAAGTGGCAACGCTTCCTCATTGTCGTTATTATCATGTGTCTGAATTCGACAGTTATAAGTGTACGACCTCACATCGCCTTATTTTCTTCGTGGTGTAATAGTTAACAGCAATCTCTCCCCAACCTAGCAGGTGAAAGTTTGAATCCCATCTGGAATGTTTAGAGTTTCTTCATATATTACCCTCCGTAGGGGAAGTGGGGGTAGTGTCGTCAGTGCACCTCATGCGGTACACTGTAGGCATTACTTGAGGTTTCTTGCGGCGTCCCTGCAGCCCTTAGCTGCAACCCCTTTCATTCGTTTTAGTATACCTCCATTCATATTATCTTTCTTCCATCTTTCTGTCCACCCTCACTGTTCCCTAGCAGTTTTCATAGTGCAACTGCGAGTTTTTTCTTGTGTTGCCCCTTTAAAACCTCTTTACTCTCATTTTCGCTTTCAGCGCTGAATGGCTTCATAAGTCCCAGCGCTTGGCCTTTGGCCTAAATTTCATATGCCATTCATACATTTTCCCGTTCAGATCCAAAGTTTACAGGAGAAGGTTCATCCAAAAGTGAGAGAGAAGAGAGAAATTAAAAGATCTTATTTTGGTTTAATTGTAGAAAATACCATATCACGTGAATGGAACTGTTAACACTAGCTACCAACCTACGCTAATCGCGGGGAAATCTACGGGAATTGTTGTGAGCGTTACACATTTCCTGATGGCATTAATTCCCATTTTACGTTTGTTTCCCTCTGGCAACGGGCAGAGCCTAAATCGGGTTAATGAGTAGCCAACACCACTATGACTCCGACTTTGGGACGATTCCAACGATTTTTGTTACTTATGTTTAGGACGTACACTGTACGAGAGGTTTAATAAACAGAGACAAACTGGATGCTATGTTTACATTTAGTGTAAATTATTATTATTAGATTCATCTTGTTGTTAACGGTTTTTGTTCTGTCTTTGAAAATAAGGTCAGGGTGACCCCTGAAGGTGAAAGAGTAGGATTTTTAAAAAATTATTTTAGGCTTCTGGGCAACGCAGGCTGCATACAAAATAGTATATGGTTTTGATCCTCGCCTCGTTGTTTGTCATGTACGTGCAGACATACAGATACTCTCATAATCGTATAACATATACTGCCAAAGGAAGAAAGCGCTACTTTCCCCCTTCGGTTTTCGTGCCGTTAGTACCTCTCAATAACCGACAATTCCCTTCTCTCAGTTCGAATGGACTGTTTTGTAAGAAACTTTATTTGAACCTATAACTAAAAATATCTCTGAGAATTCAAACTTGATCAATTTTAGCCCTGCAATTTTTTTAGACTTTATAGATTTAGAGTGGATTTAACCGAAGCTCATTTTATATTGCGAAGGAGATATTCAATCAGAAGCAGGTATAGATTATGCAAATCGTATGATCGTGGAAAACTGCATGCTGCCATTTTAAAGATTTATGTTTCACGACTGCAGCATCTTATTAGTTTATAAATAATTCATATCTAATAAATGCTGATGTAATAGGTTTCAGTTTTATTGATATTATAACGGAAAATTGTAATGTGTGGTCACAATACAAGAAAAAGTAAGTTATCTACGACACTGAGTCATTTATTTAAAAGCTTAGAAATTGTTATTGTGGTTTTGGATCATAGTTAACTGTTTTCTTGAGCTTTATATAGAAATTTTTTATTACAAAAATGTTTTTCAATTCTACATAAATCTTCTAATATTGAAAAATTACTCCTAACTGTAGATATATATTGTGTAAATCACTCATTTTAAAGAATGAATTTGTGATTGCCTTTTGCTATGCCAGTAAGTTTAAAGGCTACATAATCGTGCTCTGGCAACCTACCATGAGACTTGCTTTTTGATCCCTCACTGACTGATGATTCACAGATTCTCCATCAAAAGACAGCCGAAGGTTAGTTTCTTCTAAATGATCACTTAAACTTCTGTGAAAGAAGCAAACGGAATGTAAGTTAGGCGATTTCAGTCAGTTCCGTAATTCTTAGTCAAGGGGTTACTCCACGAGAGAGGGAGAGCGAGAGAGATTTTGATTTGGAACAGAACGATTACAGTCTCTCGCTTCAGGTGATCAGTCATGTTCTGACAAACTTGTGACCATAATGATTATCGTGATCTATAGTTCTTCATTGGAGGGGTGGGTAGAGCTTTCGGCTAACACGCTGTTGGCCCAGCGTTCGACTCTCCGACCAGCCAATGAAGAATTAGAGGAATTTATTTCTGGTGATGGAAATTCATTTCTCGGCATAATGTGGTTCGGATTCCACAATAAGCTGTAGGTCCCGTTGCTAGGTAACCAGTTGGTTCTTAGCCACGTAAAATAAATCTAATCCTTCGGGCCAGCCCTAGGAGAGCTGTTAACCAGCTCAGTGGTCTGGTTAAACTAAGATATACTTAACATTTTTTTTTTTGCAGATATCTATAGGACCTTTCATGTATACGGATCCACACATTCTCTTTGTAATCCTAAACAAGAAACCCATTTCATTGAAGACAAACAAGGGAGATCTCGAGTGGTCAGAAATGGCAGGCCTCGATGTTTTGTGATTTCAAGTTCAGTATGATTTTCCTAGAATGAATTCATGTTTTAAAAACTATCATCAAAGACCAACCGGACTCTTTACTCAACCCTTTTGTTATTATGTCTTTCATTTAATTGCTCTGTTGACAATAGCACTGTTACTAGAAGGGTTTTTACGGTACCTCCTTTGTTGATGTCGTGACTCAGTTGCATGGGTTCGGATTATGCTTCCCCCGGTCCAGAATTGGCCTTGGGGAAGCATACTCCGAACCCGTGCATTCATTATATTTCGATTTAGGAATCATTTATGAGTCAGTGTAGGCCAAGACGCTTTTGTAAGTTTTAAATGAATACATAATATGTATACACACACATATATGTATGCATATATATATTATAAATATATACATATCCACAAATATCATTCAGTGTCGAATAAACTATACATTTGGAGTAACTTACACCCAAAGGGAATTGTAATTGACAAGGGCATCTTTGCTGGCCAAGTCATCGTCTATTGTTTCTAAAACAGGCCGTGGTTCGGATCCTGGCCGGCGCAGGAGCACTTATCAATTATAATTCCCTTTGTGTGTAAGTTTTTCCCAAAGTATAGTGAATTTGATATGAAATTATATTTTACCACCAAATTCAACATGAAGCAATGTATATTTATAGCTTAATGTTTGTGATTGCAAAAGAGTCATGCGTGTTTCACACACACACACACACACATATATATATATGTGTGTGTGTGTGTATGTACATATATAGATAGATAGATAAATAGATAGAAATATGTTTATGCATGTATACCAGTAGTTGTGAATGTATGGTATGTATATGTCTGCAAAAGATTAGGAAGATAAGAAGAGTTTCCATGAAATTTAAAGTTAAAATGCATAATGGGATTGTTTAGCCAACCCTCTTTTATGAAAACCGATAATTTATTGTGAATGAAAGAAAAACTGTTGAAGCTGTAGATATGAAATAGTGAAAACTGTGTCGATATGTAAAAGGGATGGTAAAAGAGTTATTGCAGGGTAATTGATGGATCAGTGTATTTTGCGGTAGTTCGGTCGTGCGGAGAGAATGGAAGAAGGTAAGCTGATGAAAAGTGTATATTTTGGATGTGTTAAGAAGGAGATTCATATCTAAGAAATGAGCCCTTGAGTGCAAGATAAAGGTGAATGTTTTTTGTGTGACAAGAGAATTCATTGCGCTGCTAATGAGCCTTCCATGTATGAGATGACCATTGTTTAATTTTCTCTGAAGTTATCCCTATATATGGAAAACGAAAAAAAATTATGATATATATATATATATATATATATATATATATATATATATATATATATATATATATATATATATATATATATATATTCTGTCTATCTGTCTGTCTGTCTGTCTGTCTTTGTGCTCCCGGCTACAAAGCTTCAGCCACAGGACATTGGTCACCCTGGTTTGTTAGGGATTAGCTCTGCTGCTTGAGGGAACAATAATTACTCAAAAGCTACGAGACTTATCCTTGAAAGAAAAATTGCACTTGTGAACGTGTTAAACAAGCAGAATAGGATTCAAAGTCAGTCCCACCGGAAGCTACAGCAACCCACTCTTTAGCTGTCCCGATGTATCTTGCAGTTGAGGGAAATGATCGCTCATCAAGAGGAATATATAGTCCATAGTGCTACTAGTCTCCAAAGACCTTGCCTAGGTGTGCATATAAAGGGCTTAGGGTTATGGCAGCAGATGGACAATAACAACCATTCAGTGCCACTGAACTAGCAACCTCTTCACAGAGGCTAGATGAAAAGTGGAAGGACAGCATCTTTTTGAGCCCTTCATCACATAGGAAGAGCTCACGTTTGCTTGGTCTGAGGATCAATCTCAGCCGACTGCCTACCAGTCCCTCCAGCTGTAAATGGGAACCTTTGTCTGTTGGTGTCAGGAAAAGGCATGGAGATAGCAACCTCTTCCCTCACGATTAGATTGCCAAGAAACCAGGAGGCTACCCTTCAGGAGCCACTCCCTCCAGAATAAAAAAAAATTGCTTGATATATATATATATATATATATATATATATATATATATACAGGGTGTTTCAAAATTAGAGGCCCCCCCCCTCTACAGCATAAAATAAAATTGATATGGACAAAAACAGAAGTAATTCAGAAAAGGTATTTATTTAAGTTTCTCTCTGAGTATTTAATATTTTGTGTGGCCTCCATCTGCCTGTACCACAGCCTGCATTCTTGAGGGTATGATTTCAGCAAATCGCAAAAAAGCTGAGACTCAAATTCCATTTGTGACATTGGTCACCTCTCTTCATAGGTCGTCGAGGCTTGGCATACCATCATAGTTCACTGTGTGCTTCAACACGATCCTTTAAGATACTACAATGTTTTCACACACATTAAGGTCAGGGAGCTACCTGAAATTCACTTGACAAGAAGAAATCGATACCACTGTTTCACAGCTCCTGTGTCTGAAGGGCCTTGAAACATGGTGCCTTATCATGCAAAAATGTGACTTCTTCAACAGATAACACATTTTCAGGATCTTTGAGGAAAGGAAATACTCCACCAGTAAGCACAGTTTCTCTGAAGTATTCACCATTCCATGACTGTCCTTTTTCTTTGATGATCCAGATTGACTGTTTGGCTGTGAAACAGAGAAATTCCCAAACATTCAGGAAATTTCACAACTTGGCGATAGCACACGTCATCGCTGATATCATCCAACTTTGCAGCCCAAATGATGTCATTTTTATGATTTGGCTTCCTGACTGTGTAAATGAAGAATTCATCTGATGCGGCAACGTGAAGAAAGTCAGCTTCATCCCAATCTTTAAGAAATGAACCACAAAACCATGCACGGTCTTCTCTCTGTTGCTGAGTGATGTTGGGCTTGCTGATAACATGAAATGGCTTGATACCAGATTTTGTCAACTCACGATATACAGCACTATAACTTCTCTTCTTTCCCCTTTTTGTTTCTAGTTCAAGCGCCAATTTACGTAAAAAGACTTTCTTGGTCTACCCACTGCCTCAGCTATGATGTCTTTTGACTCCTGAAAAGGACTTCAGGCTTCCCAAGATTCTCACTCATTTTGTGATGACAGTCATATGGATTTTTGTTCCAGTTTCTTTTAACAAAGGATTCATCTCTTTTAATGTATTTAGCTATCCAGGAACGTGAAATGAAGGATGCACCAGCATCCCTGGCCTCTCTGAAGGTTATAGTCTGGATTCGGTCAATCCATCTGATTTCCTAAGAGTCGTTAGCCATGGCTGTATCTAACTCCGTCACTCAGTCTGAAAATACAAGAAATGTAAAATGAAAAATAGCTTAATAGAAACTTAAAATAATGTACTTGGAGATAGGCTATTGCAGAAAGCTTCATAACTTTCCATTTGTTCTGTGGAGGGGGGGCTCTAATTTCAGAAACACCCAGTATATATATATGTATATATGTATGTATATATGTATGTATGTGTGCATATGTAATAATAGGACCAGATTTCAACTGCAGGGTATCTAGCGGAGATATTTATTCAGGAAAAGTTCTCCGCTAGATACCAGCCAGTTAAATGAGGTCCTGATATTAACTGTATTAATGCACAGAACAATTGTGTAAGTGATCAAGTTTATATATATATACATATATATATATATATATATATATATATATATATATATATATATATATATGTGTGTGTGTGTGTTTGCGTGTATATTTAATAATAGGACCAGATTTCAACTGCAAGGTATCTAGCGGAGATATTTATTCAGGAAAAGTTCTCCGCTAGATACCATCCAGTTTAAATGAGGTCCTGTTATTAACTGTATTAATGCACAGAACAATTGTGTAAGTGATAAAGTTTATATATACATATATATATATATAGGTGTGTGTGTGTTTGTGTGCATAGTGTGAGTGAGTAGGAAATCCTCGTATATTAAAAGGGTAGGACATCTAATAAACATTTTATTCAGAAGTGGAAATCAGTTTTTTTTTTTTTGAGATTTGCAGTGATATTTTTCATTCATCATCAAGATATTTCTACTCTGGTAAATTAGAAAAAGAGTGATAACAGGACACACATGGCTATCACTGTCTACTATAATTAATTCTTGGCAAATAAGAAGAGGCATTTACAACTGTCGGAGTGATAATCATATCGTGAACAAGAAGGGAAGAAAATGTGGAATCCCATTAGGCACATCCTCCTGCAAAGATTCACACCCAAAGAATTGATAAGAAAACAAGCTTCTGCTTATCAATCAAATGCCCGTCGATGCTGGAAAGAGGGATTCGGAGATACCACAACTCCATTAACACTTCCAGTGACTTCTCTTTCTATCTTCTGAATTATCATCTTCGGGAGGACCTCCCCCTCCTTGCAGGAAATCTTCAGTTTCCATCATTCGGTTAAAGGACCTTCGTGTTTCTCTCTTTTCTTTCGTCAAGCTTGGAAATGAAAAGAAGGAGCCTTTGTACAGGCCAGGCCCTCATGCCACTGATTCTTAGTCTTCATTGTTACCCGTTTCCTCTCTGCGTTGCTCCATGTCAGTTAAGTCCTTTCTGTGTTATTATTATTATTATTATTCAGAAGATGAACCTTATTCATATGGAAAAAAGCCCACAGGGGCCATTGACTCGAAATTCAAGCTTCCAAAGAGAGAAGGTAAATGGAAACACAGAAAGAAGAAATCTCACTTATTAAAAAGAAAAAATACATCAATAAACAGATAAAAATGTATTAAAATGCAAGAAAAATAGTATTAGTGTAGTAATGCATTGTATCTTCGCATGAACTTTTGAAGTTCCAGTTGCATGCCATCCCCAGGGAGGTGCTGTTGTTCAGTGAACTTGGTTGCCGAACAGCACGCAGAATGTACACGGGGTTATCTTCCACTGGACCTACTCTCTGTCTACTTCTTCCACCTTACTTCTCATTACTAACCAGGGTTTCCTATCTCCTGCATACTTTCGGCTCACCCTGTTCACTGCATTCTCTAGGATTTTATGAAATATAATGTATGCACGTTTTTTCATGTCTTAAAATTTACGCAAAAGCTGTACCTTTCATACAGGTGGTACCTGTTCCTAATTTCCATTACCACCCAAGAACCAAATAGATCTTGATACCACCGAGCGTTATGAAGGTGGTCGCCCGTGTAATTGTTAATGATACGTGAATCGTATGCAAATGAGACTCATCTGAAAGGAGGCGACAAGGGTGGGGATTGCATGTGAGTCTACGTTGTCTAACAACTAGCTAAAATCCTGCATGGGCGATTAATACATGTTGATGGTGATTAGCTTCTCTGGAAGGGATTACTCTTGAGGACGAGCTCCTCTTCTTCTGGAAAAATTAAAGGTCCATTTCGGGCAAGTTTGGAAATCACAAAATATTAGATCGAATTTTATTTTTGCACTATAACAAGCATAGCAGTAAAAAAAATGTTAGTTGAGATGCAAAGATATTCAGGAAACTCTTTAAAAATCAGGTGAGGAGAGAAAAATAGCAAAACGTTTTGGGGGTCCTAGACAATGAAAATTTCTGTGCATGCTGCATTTATGAATTATGAACCACAGTCATTTCCATTGCAAAATATTAATGTAATGTTTGTGAAATAATCAGAGGCCGATCACAGCACTGAAAGACAAAACCGTACAATGGGAAGGCCGAGGGCAAGGGGAAATGTAACGTCGCTATTCTGTCAGACCTATAGAGCAAAACAAGGAAGGGAGGGATGAAAGGGTTGGGCCTTTTCCTCTGGAAGTGAGATTCATTCACCGCTTGTGACGCAGGCACGATTAGAAGAATAACATACGTAAGAAAATGAGTAGTGGGCAAAGTTAAACTCTCCTTTCTTTATTTTAGCGCCTATATTCTACAAATAAATTAAAGACTTTGTTTTTATCGTATTTTTCCGGTGTTTTTATCTCTCCCTGGTTTCTCCGGAAAATCAACGTCATCCACTAAGGAATTCTTTTAAATATAAATTTTTTTTACAATATTTAGCAAAGTTCCTGTTTTTATTTACCGACTGATAATAGTACCAATAATAATCATACTGATAAATTAAAGAATGAGACAGAAAAAAACAGGTCACCGGAATTAAATGACTTTGCGAAAACGTTGGTCATCAGTAATTATCAGAAAAGAAAGACGCACTTGCGAACGTTGCTCCGACTACACAAGTCACTGTCATAAGTGATGTTACGAATAATGATATTATTATCATTATTATTATTATTATTATTATGAGTAGGTTTTGAGGTGGAATTGTTAATGGCTGACTTAGATTACGCAGCTCATCAATTATGACAAGAGCTAAAGGGTATAAGATACCTGATATGGACCACTGGTCTCTTCCTAACTAGCAGAGACGAGGAAGTGTTCTGCACAGACAGTTCTTGCACGATCAAGCAGTTAAAACATGACTGGGGAAGTAACGTTTTATACTGACAAAATTAACAGTAATTAATTTTTATTTGAGTATAAAGGAGAAGCGCTTCATCAATAACTTGAAAATATTAATATATTCTAATTGTTGTCCAATTGTAAATGTGGGATATTTTACAAAATGAGAAAGTCAGTTTATCTGTATTTAATTTCCTTCCCATCTTCATCTCTCTGCTCTTATTTACTCTTTCCACAAATGAACCATTTAATTTACAAAACCTTACTCATGTTGTTGGAATTTATTTATTTATTTTTGTTTATTATTCCTTACGCCATTTCCCACTTTGGAGGGGGTGGCGCCAGAAGGCTACAACCTTCTGGCTTCTCTGCAAGTCTTGGGGATGAGGTCGCTAGTCCCTAGACACTTTTTATATACCCTAACAGACGTTGGCATTCATTTGCAGCCGGCAAACATGCGTGAGCGTTGCACCACACGGCCACATGAATCAGTTCTAGCACTTTCACGTGGCAACTATGAAAGTGCCATTAATATATTTCATTTCGTTTAGGTGAACAACATTAAAATAATTTAATTCACTGATGGCGATCTTTTAGCTGATGAAAGCGGTGTAAAAGAAGCCATAGTAACTGAACCTTGGACAGTAACAAAGTCCTTGGTCGTCAGATTGTTCTTTTGCGGTTCAGTGGTAGATCTGCAAGTCATACCTGGAATGAAATTCCCATGCTGAAAGTTACTGAGAAGTCTAGCTATTTCCCTGACTAGAATGGCGTTGCTTATTGGCAGGTATATATATATATATATATATATATATATATATATATATATATATATATATATATATATATATATATATATATATATATATACCTGCCAATAAGCAACAACCATTCTAGTCAGGGAAATAGCTAGACTTCTCAGTAACTTTCAGCATGGGAATTTCATTCCAGATATGACTTGCAGATCTACCACTGAACCGCAAAAGAACAATCTGCGCGTCTCAGACTGTTGACCCAGCTTGGAGTGAAGGCCAGCATCACCTGACTTAAAGATTAGGCAAGAGGCCAGCAGTTTCTTCCCATAAAGACCAGGTGAGAAATGTAAGGAGTCATGGCCACTAAGGAGATAAACTCGTATATCAAAAAAATTACTTGTATAATGTACATAAACATATGCATGCGTATACACGTGTATACACATGCTTGTGTGCTTGTCTGAGATTTCTGGCTCTCTCATCACTATATATAAACGCATACACCTATGAATTAAGCAAATACCAGTTGCTTGAACTATCCTTCCATTTATTCATCCACGTCTTCTAAAATCACTTGCTGTCAAGTTTCATACGTCCCTGTATGCCAAGGAGACTAAAAACGATGTTATGCAACCTAAGGATACGACATATAAGACTCACTCATGGGTTCTTATGTTAGGTGAAAACCATCCATTCTGCGACGACTGTATTTTGCCCTTCACTGTGAGACATTTGCTGGTCGAATGTCCCAGTCTTGGGAACCTAAGACATAGGTTCCTCTCTTGGACACGGGACATAGGTGGACATTTTATCCTTCCTACGATTCTTGGTGAGGATTGCAATATTGAGCAATCATGTATCTTTGTTAGGGAGGCGGGCCTCCTCAACAAAATTTAGATCATATACATATGTAATATGTTCGTATGTATGTATAGTACATATATTTACAGATATGATTTTATATATACATATATATATATATATATATATATATATATATATATACACACGTATAGATAGATAGATGGCTATAATTTTATTGTATGAAATGCCTTTTAGATTTTTATTTTTTTCGGTTTCCTATTAAATTTTATTACGGCGTCAATAACTTAGATGTTGTGACGCCAGTTTTTGTAACCATAAATCAATCAATCTGTCAAGTTTCAAATTCCAGGTAACAAGCAGCCGAGTCAGGACTTATATCTAAAGCCTTTCGGTTTCTCTGATAACTTGGGTCAATTGGGTATTTTGGGTACGAGAGAGAAAATGAGGTCCAGAAGGAGGAGAAGAGTTCGGAGAACGAAGAAACAGGTGAACTTTATTCCCGCACCATTATAAAAACTACATTCAAGGACTCATCATTCATCCACGTTTATTTCTGAAGTCCCTCCTGTCGGACCTGTTGTCCGAATCAGTTATTACGCCGTTATTAGTTCAGCCGTTTCCCTGTGCGTTTTCTGAAACGACCCAGTAATTAAATTTGTTATTGATTACTTTCTGATGTCTGTTTTCGCGTCTCACCATGTTTTTCTTTTTTAAGGTGGGGGTCCTATAATAGTCTTCTATTTTGGATAAATTTTCTTCGGATGTTACTTGCCATTTAGTCATGTTTTGTGCGAAGATTTTTTCCTTGAATAATAATAGTAATAATAATAATAATAATTATTATTATTATTATTATTATTATTATTATTATTATTATTATTATTATTATTATCTTGAAAACTACTCTCCGTAATAAAGCATCGACAAGAGTCGATTTAATTTATGCAGCGGGCGCAGTCCAAATGCTGAAGGAATATGGCAGCGACTGCCGTCTAGTTTGACTTTGGAGCCAACCAGTATTAGGAGAACCCACTTATTTGTGTTACAAAAAAAAAAAAAAAGCAACGAGTGATGACTACCTAACCCCCTCCACACTTCTGCGAAATGGATGACCACCGCATAGAACCACCGATCCTGAGCGACCTCGTTATGACCGTCTTGAGTCGGTCTCTAGAGAGAAAGTCTCCGCAGAGATGAGCCGTGGGAAAGGAGTGATGCTGGTGGTGGGTCCAGTAAGTCACAATTAACTGGTTCTCCTTAATCCGAAGGGTGGGCAGTCTTGCACGAGGTTCCCGGAGGCTGAAGCACACACGCTTAAACACAGCCGTAAGGAAAGGTGATTAAACCGTGAAACACAGGTTTTCGGTCCGAGATGATGGTGATGGAAACTTCCACTAAATGATCCTTCATTGATGCTTGACTGAATGGTTTTGGTTTTTACACTTTGTGGTTTGCAGTGCTGTTGTGCCCTGTTTTCGTGAATTTTAAATTTTATAACGTAAGGAAATAATAATACTGATAATTGTCGTGCATCGTTGAATTTTATAGATTTTTTCTCGGGTTTATGCTAGAGCAGTAAACTTGCCAGTGGTGTGCTGTGCATTACATATTTTATTTCTCTCTCTCTCTCTCTCTCTCTCTCTCTCTCTCTCTCTCTCTCTCTCTCTCTCTCTCTCTCTCTCTCACACACACACACACACGCAGAATAGGTGGCAGGTGATCACAGTTGTTGAAATAAGTAAGGGAAATTTTAAAAAGGAGACACCACGAAAAAAAGTGTTTACCATTGTGGCATTTAGTGATCACTTTGCGCTTTTGTTTTTCGTACAGGCGACTAGACAGTCAGATACTGAATGTAAAATTAATAAAAACTGTACACATAATGAATTATTTTTGGTCAAAACTTTCCATCAAGCTGAAGGCTATGTTTTTGCATCACGAGTAGACAGAGATCGACAGGTGCTTGGTTTTCTTGTTTTTTCCAGTATACCGAGACTGACATGACTCTTCAAAATCAAGCTTGATCGCTTTTTGTCTTTATTTAAAGAGAACAAGATGATTATGACTACCTAAACCAAGTCCGCGACTTCAAGAAAATTCCGTGTAAGTGGACTTCTTTTCTTTGAATTTGCAAATACAGAGTAAGGATGCGAATTCCCCTTTCTTAAAGTAAATGATATAAAGAACTCAAAATTCTTACTGAAATGAACTATGGGCAACCATTGAGTCAGCATAATACATTCTTTTTTTCTTTTAATCTTGGTCACTTTCCGTTGGACCATATAGGAGTATGATATGCTGATAAGACATCTTGGACTGGCTGGTTATTTGTTATTATTATTATTATTATTATTATTATTATTATTATTATTATTATTATTATTATTATTGCTGTTGTTGTTGTTGTGTTGTTTAAAAGGTTCAAATACTCTTTCGGACCAACCCAAGAGGCGGTTTGCTGGTCTTGTAAGCTTGAACAGAAAATACTGCATTAAGGAAAAAGGTGGAACTGTGAGTTATAAGAAAGGCAGATCAAATGAAAAACAAATAGATACGTGAATAAATATCAACCAAAGCTGATGAACTATGGTTCAGGAACATAGTATTCCAAGAAGGCATTGCAGCCTCTCATCAACTCCCGAGAAATTACACTGTCAGGCAAAATGCCCCAAAACTTTGAAAACAAAACAAAAGTAATGAAATGCTTTATTATGTAAAATTGACCGGAAGCAACAGCTATTAACTAAGATTACCATCCCAC
>NC_089794.1:45662041-45692041 GCF_040412425.1 Macrobrachium rosenbergii
TGGATTTAGAAACCAAACTTAATCATTTGCTCTCGCAAAGAAAGCTTGACCTGGGGTCATATATCATCTTCATTTGTAAGATTTTGTCTGGATCACAACAATAACCGTTTCTGGTCGAAAAAAAAATTACTCATTGTGTTTGACATTACTAGAGGTATGCGGTCTCTAGGTGCCTTTTGCTTTTTTTCATGTGTGAAAAGGTTGTGAAAATATACCATTATGTGAAAGAAAGTTGTTAATAGTGTGGTGAAGAGAAATGATACATTGGTGAGTTGAAATAACAATAGAAACATATGAAATGTCTTTTATATCCAGAAAGCAAGAGTAGGCTAGCACAACTTATCATCGAAGGTCAATTTGTTTCAGATACTTTCTGTATTTGCATTTTAAGGTAGCTTTGAAGATTTGGAATCTCTTCTCCACTCGAGTGAATGTGAAGGTTAACGGGTATATATATATATATATATATATATATATATATATATATATATATATATATATATATATATATATATATATATATATATATATATATATCTTCTTCTTTCTTTTTCTTTTAACGTGCTTTTATTCCCATTTTTGTATGGGGTAAAGCACGATGCCTTCTTTTGAAGGACTTTTGATTTGGCTTTGGGGTAGACCTGTGGTCTCGATCGGCTGCCCTGCCTGACATCGCTTAGACCCCGGTACGTATGTTTCATGTATCATACCAGACCCAACGCCCTTTCTTCCCAGCAGCGAGAGTTATTGCGCGGGTATGGCGAGAGTTCGAGACGTGTGAGATGTTTGTTATGTTTTTAGAAGGTGTTGTAGTGGCTTTGTTTTGTGTGTGTATTTAGTCTGTAACATCCATTTGCTTTTTAAGCAAACCTATCAGTTGATTACATATATAATCCCGGGATGTCTACACGGATAGCAAAGTGTCTGCCTCTCTGATATATATATATATATATGGGTACAAAAGTTTCGTTCACTTTTTAAACTACATCTGACTTACTCAAGATAGGAGCATTTATGCAAAGTGATTTAACACCAAAGGAAGCAAGTTTTTCTCTTTTTAAGACAATAGAACAGATCACCTCTCACAGATACTTTCAGTTCCTCACAATCACATTTCCTTTTTAATTGTCCAAAGAAATTAAAAACTATCATCTATGAAGGATTGCACAGAGGTAACCGGAAGAATCTGTATAGATGAATATTTTGAAAGAGAGACCGCGATGGAAAAGGAGAGGATATGCATAAAAAAAGAAGAAACGAATAGAAGACATGATGAGAATTGTATCTGATCCCAAATAACCGCGACTATACCCCCTGCCGTTTAGTGGAGATGAAGAGCCTCGCCGGAGGGGTCGAAACCTCTTTACGGCGTAAGTTTACTTCGCAGATAGCGAGGCCGAATTAGCTACCGTTGCAGCCTCTCGCAAATCGTAACTAAGAAAGAAATTAAAAAGGTGATCCTCGGGTGCAAGTGGGCACCGGCATCATAGCCGAGAATCGCTTAGAGAAACCACTAGTCTGAGGTCGTTCGAGAGAAGGATCCGTCCTTTACATCATAATTAAGGCAATTTTAGGAACCTGGGTTTGTTGTGTAGGAAAACGCAGTTATTGATATTTATATGACACAAGTACTGATGTTCATTAGCGATAAGGGAAGGTGGGAATCGTTAGAGAACTTTGGAACTGAGAGGCCATTAGCCAATGGAATAATAATGAGAAGGCAATTACTCTTAATTTGTGTCTTTTTATATCACCCTTGTGTAATAGAAATGACGCCAAGTTACAAGGTGCAAATGTGTCCCTAAATTCGTGAATGTGTGGGTCATATTGTCCTTAGGATAAAATGGCTAGGTGTGCAAGAAAAATGTACTACGCATAGTTAGTTAGTTAGTTATTTTATTGACAAAAGTATACAATAATTAGTACAAATTTGTCCAAAAACGTGACA
This sequence comes from Macrobrachium rosenbergii, assembly GCF_040412425.1. NCBI lineage: Eukaryota > Metazoa > Arthropoda > Malacostraca > Decapoda > Palaemonidae > Macrobrachium > Macrobrachium rosenbergii. The sequence goes on from NC_089794.1 coordinate 45,663,990, forward strand.
TAATACAAAATATACAAAGTAAACAGTAATCTCTGTTCTTGCAAGTACATGGCCTATCCAGAAAAAAAATTATTAAAAAGAAAAATAAAATATCAAGTACAAATAACATAATCCTATAAGATTACAATACGCGAAGTTCATCGGTATCGCTGGCGCATGAAGTCTTAAAAATATTTGGTTCAAATACGTTTGTTACCGAAAGCCTCTTTCTTGCTATCCGAGAGGCTACTGTTCTTCCTAATGGCTGTTATGTTACCTTAATAACATTGGCAATGGAAAACTTTGGTTAGTAAATTATCAGATGAGACTTCAATTAACTAATGTATCAACAATTTATTCAGTATAATTGCCATCAGGTCACGCCTTTATGGCTGCAGCATTCAAATAACAAGAATATATTATTCGTTAGAAAAACAGTTCAGCTGTGAAAGAGCTTTTTCTTCAATAAAATTCTTCAATAAAATTCTAATGATTTTCCTTCCATAACTTCGTATAAGGTCTCACCTGTCAGTAGCGTAAACATTAAGGGCAGCTGTAATATTATGCAATAAAACATAAAGGAACATTAAGGGCGGCTGTAATATTATGTAATAAAACATAAAGGAACAGAATCGACCATAAATGTCGAGAATATGTTACTATTTCAAGATAAATGGGTCATATTCGATGTTCATGTTACAAAAGTAATGACGCATGCAATGTTAATCTTTCTAAGACTACGCCTATAGAGAAGCTTTGTGTAGCCCAAGATTATATGGTAAGTTGGTAACAACTTTGTTTAGTGTATTGGTTCGTCATTACGACGACAGCATTGTCTTGTTTGTCTGTGCAACGATATGCCAGCGTTTCTCTATGTGAAGTTAAATCTACAGCTACCTTCTATATTACGGCTGATTTATTTCACACTAGTTCTCACAGGATGACGACAGTCTTGTGTTGTTTATATCTACATGTACATTAGGCCAACTTTGCATTTTGTGAAACTGCAGTTACATGAAAGCAATTTTGCCTTATGCAAAGCTGCGGCAGCTTTGGCTAGCGTTACGTCTGTACGACATCGGCTTTTCGTTGTGTGAATTACATCTGTACGGCAGCAGCTGTCTTTTGTACATCATCTATATGGCAGCACCTTTGTGTTTTTACTGCTATATCTATGCAGCAACAAACACTTGAGTTTCTACGTTTGTAGAAAACAAAAGTTTTACATTAGCCATAACATTAACAAACTCAGAGTACAGTTTGTGTACAAACTTATGCATCTAACATGTTCCTATATAAGCTACGTTTACATTACAACTAGAAGAACTTGTCATTTGTTTGTTTGTCAAAAACTTGAGAGAATATTAGATGTGTAGGAATTTTTTCTTCTAGGAAGAGTGGAGTTCAACCTTTAGTGGCTTTGGGTGGTGAGGGGTGCTCAGCATCCCCTACTTTTAGTTGCGCTTTGCGTCATTAAGTGGAAGATCGGTGACGCTTTTTATAGATTCCGAAATCTCTCGGTTGCAACATTCAGTCCCACAACACAATTTAGTTACGCTTAAACACTGCAAGCACCCTACTTTACAGAAAATCTACCAGAAGTTCATGATTAGGAAATCAGCACTTACTGGCAAGGAAATACTCTTAATGCGAAATGTTCTCTTTTGATTTTTAGCCGGTGAGCCTTTGTGGTAGATTGAGCAAAGACAAGTTATAACTGATCACGTGCCCGGTTAACGCTCAGTGCTGCTCGTTTTCCGTTTCAAAAATTCCGCCGTTTTCTTCCTAAGGTAAACTAAACGGTACGCATATTCGGAGTGAAAAAAATGAAAAATACAAGGTTTTAGAATTTTTTTTAATTTATTTATTTCTTATAGACTAATCTGAGTAGCTTAGTGCGAATGAGAATCATTAATTGTATTGGTTTCTTTGTGGTTCAGTAATTTTATTATATTCGTAGGAAGTAATAAAAAAGTAAAGGTAAAATTCAGTTTCATCATCATCGGAAGAATTTTACATTCGCACATGTTCTTGGGAATCATTCCACAGCAGAATAAATTATCTTGTAATTTAATGCAAGACTGATATTGACTCTGTTTTAAAATTATACATACATGAAAATGTAAATAATGTTTCTTTTGCAGTTTATATTGGTAGCCTATACAAACACACAAAATGGTACGAAATTTTGTTTAAAGAAATTTGCTCTACGTCTATGTAGGATGTAGGCCTACTAAGAGCCATTTGATGACCTGTGGTACTAGCATTTGTGTCTGGTTGTGTGGTGCGTGTGTGTGTGTGTGTGTATGTATGTATGTATGTATATATATATATATATATATATATATATGTGTGTGTGTGTGTGTGTGTGTGTGTGTGTGTAATACACACCCACACACACATATGTTTGTATGTATATATATGTATATGTATACGCATACCATCGGAGGAAGTGCTCGAAATATATGGTTGCAACGTTCATTGCAACGTCAAATAATGTTTTATGGGCCTTCTTATATTCATATATATATATATACATATATAATTGTAATATATATGTAATATATATTTAATATATATATATATATATATATATATATATATATATATATATATATATATATATATATATATATATAAACAGATATCAACTGCTTATCACCCAGAGACTCAAGGAGCTTTGGAAAGGTTCCACCAGACATTGAAAAGTATGTTAACTAAGTATTGTTATGAGTCAGGAAAAGAATGGGATGCTGGTTTACCCCTGATGTTGTTTGAAGTTAGGAATGCTTATCAAGAAAGTATGGGATGTTCACCTAATCAGATGATTTTTGGTCGAGACGTGAAAGTTCCATTGAAGATTCTTGCTGAAAACTGGGAAGAAAATCAAGAGGAAATCCAAGGAGAAAATTCTCTTTAGAAACTCTGTATATAAGTCAAGAGAAAATGAAAAGGAGATATGATGCTAAGACTAAGCTAAGAAGTTTTAGTGTAGGATAGAAAGTTCTAGTGTTCTTACCAGTGAAAAGATTTCCCCTTACCAATAAGTTTCAAGGTCCCTATAGGAGAATAGAGAAGTTAAGTGATCGAACTTATGTGATTGAAACACCAGGAAGAAGGAAACGACAGAGGAAGATACATGTGAATCTTTTGAAACCATACTTCTCAGAGACTAAAACTGAAACAGTGTCAACAACACAGAAAACTTCATCTACAGAGGACGATGATGGCTACGAATTGGGAGCTGAAAGCAAGATGAACAATTCTTCCATATTGGAAAATTTGGAGGATAAATTAAAAGGTCTGAGTGTAGAGCAAATTAGTGAATTACGTGAGGTGATTAGAAGTTTCCCTGAAATTTTTGCAGATGTACCTAGGCGTACCGATCTAACAAAGCATGAGAAGTTGGAAAACCTTTTCAACAGAGAGCATATTGCTTATCACCTTTTCATCGAGATGTTTTGAAGAAAGAAGTGGAGTATTTATTGCAGCATGGATTAGCAGAACCCAGTTCAAGTCATTACAGCTCTCCATGTGTGTTAGTGAAGAAACCAGATGGCTCATTTAAGATGTGTACTGATTATAGGAAACTGAATTCTATAAGTGTGGCTGACAGTTATCCCTTGCCTCTTATTGATCAATTACTTGATAATATTGGGCAAGCCAAATTTGTTTCTGAGATAGATTTGATGAAAGGATATTATCAAATTCTCTTAGATGAGAATGGTAAATTGCTGTCAGCTTTCATTACTCCTTTTGGACTACCAATACACTGTTTTGCGGTTTGGTCTGATGAATGCGCCTGCAACATTCCAACGAGTGATGGATCAACTGCTAGGATCCATAAAAGGGGTTGGTGTAAACCTCGATGACATTGTGATTTATTCTAATACATGAGAAGAACATCTGAAGGTTCAAAAGAGAGAAATTATTAACGTAAAATATTTGTGGTCACTGGTGTTAATCTTAGCTTTTGAGATCTGAATGTAGGTAAAGTGTGTAACGGCGCCTATCAGAAGTGTGTTTTGTAAATCTCAAGCAGCTGCATTTCAGGCAATTTTGCAAAAGTTTTCACAAGCTTGTGTAAGGTAAAGTGAATTTTACTTATTAACATGGTATAATAAGGTATACTAAGAAATTTTTGCCCTAGTGAAATTATTCTTGGTAAATCTTTTGTGTATTTTTGTGTATTCTTGTGTTTGCAATCTCTTGGTTTTTCACATTTTGTATATTGGTGATTTAACATTTATTTACTTAGGATTTTAAATATATTTTGATAATTTAACATTGCATACTTGATTTAATTTTCATTTACTAAGATTTTATTTTCAAATCTTAATAGTTTAAGTTTTGCTTGATCAACTTAATTTCTTGATAAATTCAAGTTTTTGTGATTTAGTTTTGTTTAATTTAATTCAAGAATTAATTAAATTTTGTTATTTTCCAGTAATAGTAAATGTTTTCAGATTGAGAATTCTAATGATATATTTTGAATTTAAAAATAAATTTTTGTATTTGAAATTTAAATAAAAGTTTTTCATTTATTGACCACTACTGAATAGGATTAATTGTGTGCATAAGGCAGTGATAAACATTTTTTGTTTCTTTAGTTTTGCTGAAGAGAATTAAGACCAGGGAAACAGTTAAAGTTGCTTGATGGAGCAATGCCATTTTTCTCTAGTATATTTCTTGTTTAATTGTTGATACCTCACATTTGTTTTGATAAACTTAGTTTGATTTTTCACGTGATTAATAAGCTTTTTAAGGGATCACTGTTACCTTTTGAGTACTCAGCCGTAATTTTTATTGTTATAGAGTTCAGGTATCTGGGTGAAGTGAGGTAAATTTTTGAATTCTGTGATTAGTTGTGTAATAACCAGGTACTTGGAACACATTGTGACAATAGATATATATTATGTGTGTATATATATATATATATATATATATATATATATATATATATATATATATATATATATATATATATATATATATATGTACATATATATATATGTGTGTGTGTGTGTAATTCTAATAGCCACAATGCCCTCTTATCTTCACGAATTCTTCGTGCTTTTTTTTTTTTTTTTTTTTTTTTTTTTTTGGATATGCTTGTAACTACGAAGCCGAAAGATCCAAAGGGAAGAATGAAGAGCCTGTGACGGCCGGCCACGGAAGCGAACCTGAGTTACCTTAATCACAAGGAGGCCACATTGCCGACCTATTAGAATTACATATGTGTCTGGTAAAAGTGACCAGTAGATTCAGCATATATATATATATATATATATATATATATATATATATATATATATATATATATATATATATATATATATATATATATATATATATATTTATATTTATATTTACATATAATATATATATACATATGTTGTTACATTCTGAGGCTAGTTGGAAGAACAGAAATGGGTTTTTTTTAATTAACTGCCTTGAAGGCCAACACACAGCGCTCAGAATGTAAACAATAAATGTAATGAATAAACTGACTTACCTTGATATCACATCTAAGTAAACAGAGAATTGGAGGTCGCCTTGGTAAGTTATAACCAGTAAATGCTTTAAACTGAGTTTATTTACAAATGAAGCAATCAGGAAATGTACTTAAGGGCTGACTGAGTAGCAAGCAAGCACATACAAGGTGCAATAAAAGCTAGACATTGCATAGCAAATCGCTGAATCTGAAAAGGCTACCACCCTGAAATGGTTCAACTCTCTAATGACTTTAATGTGGACTGGCTAAAAGATTTTTGCTTGTTAACGCAACTGGATTCCTAAGGGGTTAGTGCCCTGGGACTGCGTAATCAGAAGAATCTTGCACATGGCAGTTAACGTCTAAGCTATTTTGGTTCACAAGGCAGGGCAGATTGCTCGAAGAGCCAGATAACAGGATTCAGGAAGAGAATTCCAAATTAGCGTTCAAGTCCAATGATTTTCTCTTGCATAAAATTACTTATGCATGATGGAGGAATTGATCAGATTTAATTAGCACATAGTAATACTATGGTGGGAATGATCTAATTATGATCACTGAACTAATTTAATTTGAGCTTGGGACAAGTCATGAGGGCCAAATGAGCTTGCTAAATCTGATTGAACAAAGGGGCTTTGTTTAGGAGAATGAAAAGTTGGAAATACTGAAAATGGAGAGAAATTCACGAGGAGAGAAAGATACTGATATTAGACTGAGTGCTTCCAGATTTACCTTATTCCTTCTGTGCAATGAGATCATTGCAAAAGACGAATTTCGGCCGCAGGAGTCTTGCAATCCGTGCCAACTTAAAGAGAAGAAGGGCTGCACCAACTTGATGCTTTGGCATTCTGTGACCGAGAGCGTGTGTGCGGCCTGGCCGCGGGCTTCTCATTCAATTTTTTTGGGGTTGGGCACAGGACATCATCGATCTGAAAGCAGTCAACAGCCAGCCTCGTAGGGAAATAGGTCTTATGGCTAAGTCTTTAAGGGTCAGCATGGTAGACTACTTACGGCCCTGACTGGTCTTTTTCTCCCTAACAGTCTAACCCCCCAAACATTGTACGATGCTGGGGCTAAGAGGTTGGTACGTTTTCCCCCAAATCAGGTGATATGGGGGCCTACCTCCATAAGTTCACCCCCCTTAATGGTGTCTCCTCCACCTGCCTTTAAATTTGATTTTCTAGCTAACAGGCTGAAGGGACGAATGGAATATAGTTGAGAATATATATATATATATATATATATATATATATATATATATATATATATATATATATATATATATATATATATATATATATAATATACATATATAATATACATATATAATATACATATATATAATATATATATATATATATATATATATATATATATATATATATACAGTATATATATATGAATATATATAATGTACATATATAATATATATATATATATATATATATATATATATATATATATATATATATATTGTATATATGTATAACATATATATATATATATATATATATATATATATATATATATATATATATATATATGTATGTATGTATATATAATATATTATATATATATATATATATATATATATATATATATATATATATATATACATACATATATATGTATATATATACATGTGTATATATATGTATTATATGATATATATATGTATGTATATATATATATATATATATATATATATATATATATATATATATACATACATACATATATGTATATATACACATATATTTCTGTATTGCTTATTGCTGACGTTTCAAGACATCTGTCTCATTATCAAAGCTGGAATAATACTTAAAGTATAATTATAAAAACAGACCCATACTTAAAATTACATCCAAAATATAAAACAAAGTTTTATGAGAAAAAAAAAAACGTTACCAGTTGGACAAAGTACAAAAGCTGAGTGACATAAACAAAGAATTCCAAACGTTACCAGTTGGACAAAGTACAAAAGCTGAGTGACATAAACAAAGAATTCCAGGCTGGCGTAAACTCAAGTCAGGTAAAGAGTTGTTGAGGTAGTTTGGTTATTCAACCTTGATACTACTGTAGTAGTTTAATAAAAAGTGATTCAAGGATAGGAAGAGAAGAGTTTGGAAGTTTGGAAAGTATTTTAAAATTTTTATAATCAATTTCAGTCTTACACCTTTTGGCGTGTTCTCGAATATCTGAGAACTCTGGAATAGATCATTTACTCCAGTTCTATAACTGACCTCCTTATGACAATCAATTCGAACTTTCAGTAGGCGGCATGAGGTACCCACGTATCTCCCCTGGCTACAGGGGGCAAGAAAATAAATAAACGATGCATGAAGTCATAAGAGGGCTAATTTTGTACTTGTACTGGAATATCGATTTAACATTAAGAGGATTAACTGGAAACAATTTACAGTTAATGGCAGGTGCATACTTGAATAAGGGTGTTCAAAGGGAGACTGGCGAAAAATGTCATCCTAGGAACTGTAGTCATCTGTAATTTTTAGGTATATATTTATTATTCAGAAATTTATTTAAACGTATAAAAAAAGTCTTTAAGGGTGAGTTGTCTAAAAAATATTTGCGTAAAAAAGTTATTTCATTATTGAATCCAGACATCTAGAAATGATAACTTGTTGTCGTTGTCATGCTCCATAGTGAACTTGATATTTGGATGTGTTGTGTCAGCATACTGGAGAAACATATCAAGCCTTGTCTCTGGGATGAGCGAGTTGCACAGAGAGAGAGAGAGAGAGAGAATTAGTATGTGTTGTCTTGTAGAGGAAGCTTTCAAAAGTATGTTGACAGAACAGTTGTACAAAATTAAGTATAAATTTATAGGTTCTAGAGCCTCCTTTAGTTGTGGAATGAACAACCTTTCGATGTTATCAGTGTCACAGCCAAGCAGCAGTTGATATCGTCAGAGAGTGCGGTGCGATAATGTCATGCATTATCTATGGTGCCAGGGGAAGGGAGCGTGGCCGAGTGAGATTCTTAAAATGTGTCGACGACTCGACTAAAGTTAGATTAGTGGCTTTGGAGATGAGAGAGATTGAGGATGTTCCTGCAAAGTCTCCATGTGGTTGAGTGTTCTGCATTTGAATTGACTTTTTTTTTCTTTTGATTTTGAAATTTCCTTGTTGCTTTCATTACTGTTCATTCAACTTTTGAATGGAAATAGTAATGGTACGTCACAGAATAGATAAGAATCAATTCTTTGCCTATAGGCATATAATGCGCTCTAATTCACTCACTCAAATCATTATATATATATATATATATATATATATATATATATATATATATATATATATATATATATATATATATATATATATATATATATATATATATATATATATATATATATATATATATATATATATTGTTACGTGTGTCTTGGCTGATCAGTTATTGGTTAATTTACGTAAAGTTTCACGGCCCTGCATGCCAAGAATACACGTAACCTATCTCTTGAAGCCATGAGTTAACCTCAAAGACAGACGTTAATTAATCAAAGGTCGCCAGTTAAGGGTAATTAACCTCAACAAAGAATATTCAAGGAATAATGACTTTATGATAAACGTCACCAACTGCGGATGCAGAAAAATCTCTACTTGTTAAGATGGTATTAAATACACAGACGCAACAGTTCTCCCCAAACAATGAGCGCTAGGCACAACAAATACCAGAGTATTAAAAATGACTTGCTTGCCTAAATCCCCGAGACTTACTGGGATAATTCGGCTAACGCTAAACAATATAAAAATTTGGCTTACTCTAGACTTCATACCAGCGGTTACCCTAAATGGTGGCTGGAGAATGAAACAAAGAAAGAGTGGGAAATACAGAAAAGAGGATAAAAGAATGGACGAAGTTTTGAACAAAACCCAGACTTTACCTTACGATGAAGCGTTGTCGCGCATACAACGGACAATCGGAAGTTCCGGGTAGTGTTTCGTGCGTCACCATCCACTAATAAAATAATAGACAAAGGCGGTGACAGAGCCACTTCCAGACGTCTGCTGGCTTCTCTCTCTGCCTGTTCTCTGACCGGCCTAGGTCAAAACAGGCCTACAGTCATGCCCTAGGCGTCTACGCTCTGTTAAAAACATTCGCCAAGAGAGACAGGTAGAAAGGAAAAAAGGACTTTAGGACCACCTATTTTTAAGGCTGATATGGAAATTTTCCTATAGGGGGAAATGCCTAAATGCTACCTATTCCTTCCTACACGCGAACGTTACAATTTAAACTTGCCTACGTGATTTGGCCGCTACAACGGACGAAGTTTGAACTGAAGACGCTCTAATGTGCGACAAAGCTTTTCCTTGTCTTGGTCAGGCTGATATTATTACAAACAAATGTTACGAGGGCGAACAGCAGTAATATTTATAAAAATATATATATATTGTTACGAAGTGATCAAGCACCTGGTTATTACACAAATAGGCCAACAAATCTGTTGTGCAAATGATAATACCAAAAGTTACCTCATATCGACCAGATACTTGAAACCTCTTAACAAAGAGTCGACTGAATCTCTAAAGGTACAATGATCCCATAAACTTACTTATCACTGGAGAAAATCAAGGTAACTTTATCGAGTTATGGATGAGGTAACAATTATTAAGTTATATCCAGATTAATGGAATATGGGTTTCACTTCAGCCAGCACTGTAGCTGTCTCTCTGGTTCTATTTTACCTAGATAAGTCTCAGGTGAACAAACAGATACATCATCCCTTACCTTATACACACTCATTAATGTCTGTAAGTACTGGTAACCAAAATGAAACGCTATGTTTTGAAAACTTTAAACAAACAGGTTTATTTCTAAGTTCAAAAGTTATATGTAAAGTTCACAATCTCAAAAGATTTACCATTAATTGACAACAGTGTAAGATTTTAAGTATCTCTTAATCAAGTTTAATTCACAAAACTTTAATTTATCAAGAAAATAATCTGGTTAGATAAGAATCAAACTATTAACTATCACTTAAGTGCCAAGCATTTACCTGATTTAACAATTACAAACAGTCACCAAAATATTACTGATTGGAATCCACATAGCATTCTCCAAAATCTCTATAACAGGTAGGCACTAACAAAATATTAAGAAATCACCAGCAAAACACAGCAACAATAAAATAAAATAATGTGATAGCACAGACATATAAGAATGCGATATGCAAAAAATGGAAATATCACAATCACCAATAATGTGCTTAAAAATTATATCAATCTTTCATATCAACTTTCCCGATAAAAAGAAAAGTTAGACTCACGTCTTTCTAAGACTTATTCAAACACAACAATTCTCTTTTACCAAGAATATCACTTAACAAAACTCATCAGTCATCACATTACCTTTTGTAAATATTACACCAATATATATCTCCTCTTCAACACTTGCACAAAATAATATTCCTGATCACCTTCTACAAAATTAACACACTCCTGGGGTGAGTTTAACAAAGCTTTATAATAGATATTTTTATGTTATTCCCATATATTTATCGAGAGAGAGAGAGAGAGAGAGAGAGAGGGGGGTCTGCCTCTAACGACCCTTCCCAGCCAACTACTGATGTCTTTTGGAAGACACTGGATTTTAAGTCTCGTAGGCCGAGAATACACATAGGGTGTTCACAGAGAATACATATGTATGAATACACCTACACACACGTATACAGAGTATACCGGTATACACGATTGGGCTTCGAAGTGATACCAACCTTATCTTACATGATGGACACTTCCTGTTCAGAGTTAACGAAACCTTTTGTCAGCCTGAGGCAGCTGGGTACACAAATAAAGATGCTTTTAGATCAAAGCAACACCACTTATCTGCTGTTCCTCTTTCTCTCTTTCTCAGATTACGAACAGAATAGGCATAGGCAGAGTTAATAAAGACGGAATAAGCACACAGGACTAAAGATATAACAGTTAGCTCGCCGACTGGGTGACAGCTCGTCGCGATAACACAAGTAAATGCTTTTTCCTTAAATACCTGATCAAACAAGGGAAGCTAGCCTTTATTCTCTCTCTCGACAGACAGGATGTGGCAATCTGATAAGCATTTCAAAATACAATTTCAAACATTAAACAAAAAAGGAAAAATATCCCACAGAATCATAAGTTTACATAACACACAACATATCTATGAGAAAAGACATTTTAAAATCACGTCTTCACAACAAATGACGAATCTTGCAAGCAAAAAATAAAAAATTTTCACAGAGACATTATAAACAATTACAAAATGGTTATAAAAATTATATCACCTTATAATAATATGTATATGTATATGTATATATATATATATATATATATATATATATATATATATATATATATATATATATATATATACAATTCTGTCCATATACATTTATATTTTAGCATGATATATATAGCATTGTAATTAGGCTTTTTAATGAGAGGGAGAGAGAAAGATCATTGTCTGAAACAATTGTAATATAAGACTAGACCTCAACTTTTTCTTTTTTTAAATATAGACCTATGCTGCATCTAGTAACAGAAGAGGAAAGCGTTCTTGTACGTAGGCATATGCTGTATCTAGTCACAGAGAAGAGGAATGCATTCTTGCACGTAGGCCTATGCTGTACTGAGTAGCAGAGAAGAGAGAATGCATCCTTGCACGTAGTCCTATGCTGTATTGAGTAGCAGAGAAGAGAGAACGCATTCTTGCACGTAGGCCTATGCTGTATTGAGTAGCAGAGAAGAGAGAACACATTCTTGCACGTAGGCCTATGCTGTATTGAGTAGCAGAGAAGAGAGAATGCACTTGTACGTATCTATTGTCAATTTCATTCCATCTGTCCACTCACCAACTTAGGTTTTAGGTAGATGTAGCTGAAACCAATGTTTTCGATATCAAAGGATTACTGTGATAAAGATGCAAACTATTTCTTCTGAATGCTTATATATATTTACATTTTTATATCTTAATTATATATTTGTTAATTTATCTTTTTTTAATAACTGATCTTCTCTTTCTGTATTTGCCTTTATCTTCTGTTACTTCTTTGGAAGCCTGAATTTCAAATCAGTGGCCCCCGTGGGCTTGTTCCTTATGAACAGGGTTTATCTTCTGAATAATAATAATAATAATAATAATATTGTTATTATACAAAGAACCATCACACCTCATACAGATCATAAAAATTCCGGTTTATGTCTATAGTATAACAATACAAGCACATGACAGGTAAGCTTGTGTCAAAGTCTAAGTAGATCAAACACAAATGAACAGTGAAATAAAAGACGTGGAAGTATGTGAGTGCGAATAAGAGGTATTTGAATGATTTTTTGCGTGTAAATTTCATAGGTTGATGTTGGATAGTTGAATGTACGTTATGTCTGTTGCCAAGAGGGCAGGGTGATTGGCGCCAATGTTGCACGCGTGGAGCGTCTGCAGCTCAGTTGTAGTCACACCTCTGTACTGATAAGACGTGTAACAAAACACTTGGAGTATTCCACGGGTTTCATGCCCCTCCAGCAATTGGTATTCGAAACAGCAAGAGATATTGTTGTCTATGAAGTGTCTGGGAAAGGTGAAAGGAACAGCCACTGCAACATTGGTTAAAAGGCAATGCATGCAATAATATTCCAATTTTCATTTCAGAATACTTTGCATATTTATATAATTTATTCTCAGGCATGCAGATCGTTATAAAAGCTCAGTGACTTGGCAATTGCAGTAATATTTTTCCAAATAGTATTGCAGATTTATTTTCAGAATTATTTGCATAATTATATAATTTGTTTTCTTGACCATACAAATCGTTATAATGGCTCAGTGATAGGGCAATTTGATTAATATTTTTCCAAATAATATTGCAGTTTTCTTTTCAGAATCATTTGCATAATTATATAATTTGTTTTCATGCGTGTACAAATCGTAATCATAGCTCAGTGATAGGGCAATTTCAGTAATATTTTTCCAAATGATATTGGAGTCTTCTTTTCAGAATAATTTGCTTAAATAAAGAATTTTTTTCTTGAGTTTACAAATCGTCACTTTTTGTAGGTGGTGCGGAGTCGGGCGTCCTCTTCAGGGCCAGTGAGCATCCAGAGGCCCCGCAACCCCAGTTTATTCACCAGCCTAGGCCTCCTCCAGCGGTCACTTTTGGTAGGTGGTGCAAAGTCGGGCATCCTCTCCAGGGCCAGTGAACGTCCAGCGGCCCCTCAACCTCTGTCCATTCTCCAGCCTTGGCCTCCTCCAGCAGTCACTTTTTGTAGATGGTGCGGAGTCGGGCATCCTCTCCAGGGCCAGTGAACGTTTAGCTGCCCCCAACCTCTGTCAATTCGCCAGCCTTGGCCTCCCCTGATGGTCGCTTTTTGTAGGTGGTGCAGAGTCAAGCATCCTCTCCAGGGCCAGTGAACGTCCAGCAGTCTGCCAACTGCTATCAATTCGCCAGCCTTCGCCTGCTCCAGCATTCACTTTTTGTAGGTGGTGCGGAGTCAGGCATCATCTCCAGGGCCAGTGAACGTCCAGTGGTCCCCCAGCCTCTGTCCATTCGCCAGCCTTGGCCTCCTTCGACGTTTGCTTTTTGTAGGTTGTGCAGATTCGGGTATCCAATCCAGGGTCAGTGTATGTCCAGCGGCCCCCAACCACTGTCCACTTGCCAGCCTTGGCTTCCTAAGGCGGTTGCTTTTTGTAGGTGGTGCATAGTTGGGCATCCTCTCCAGGGCCAGTGAACATCCAGTGGCCCCCCAACCACTGTCCATTCGCTAGCCTTCGCCTCCTCCGGTGGTCGCTTTTTGTAGGTGGTGTGGAGTTGGGCATCCTCTCCAAGGCCAGTGAATGTCCAGCAGCCCTCCAGTCGCTGTCCATCTGCCAGCCTTGGCTTTCTCTGGCAGTCAATTTTTGTAGGTGGCAAGGAGTCAGGCATGCTCTCCAAGGCCAGTGAACATCCAGCGTCCCGCCAACTGCTGCTCACCCGCCAACCTTGGGCGGTGCGTGCTCTCCGGATGGTGGTGGAGAGCCTTGCCCTAGTTGGCATGTGCCAGGGCCAGCGAACATCCAGCGGCCCCCCAACTGCTGTTCACCCACCAACTTTGGGCTGTCCATGCTCTCTGGGTGGTGGCAGAGAGCCTTGGCCTAATAGGCATGTTCCAGGGCCAGCAAACGTCCAGCGGCCCCCCAACCGCTGTTCACCAGCCAATCTTGGGTGTCCGTGCTCTCCGCATGGTGGCGGAGAGCCTTGGCCTGATGGTCATGTGCCAGGGCCAGCAAACGTCCAGCAGCCCCCCAACCGCTGTTTACCTGCCAACCATGTGTGGTGAATGCTCTCCAAGTGGTGCCAGGGCCAGTGAACGCCTAGTGGGCATGTGCCAGGCCCAGTGAACGTCCAGCGGCCCCCCAACCACTGTTCACCTGCCAACCTTCGGCGGTGCATGCTCCCCGAGTGGTGGCGGAGAGGCTGGGTGTAGTGGGCATGTGCCAGGGCCAGCCAACCGTCCAGCATCCCCCCAACTACTGTTCACCCACCAACCTTGGGTGGTGCGTTTTATCCAGGTGGTGGCGGAGAGTCTCAGCCTAGTGGGGTGGTGGCGGAGAGCCTTGGCCTGATGGTCATGTGCCAGGGCCAGCAAACGTCCAGCAGCCCCCCAACCGCTGTTTACCTGCCAACCATGTGTGGTGAATGCTCTCCAAGTGGTGCCAGGGCCAGCGAACGCCCAGCATCCCCCCAACCGCTGATCGCCTGCCAGCCTTGGGCAGTATGTGCTTTCCGGTGGTGGCGGAGAGCCTTGGCCTAATGGGAATGTGCCAGGCCCAGCAAATGTCCAGCGGGCCCCCGACAGCTGTTCGCCCACCAACCTTTGGCGATGCGTGCTCTCCAGGTAGTGGTGGAGAGCCTTCGCCTAGTGGTCATATGCCAGGGCCAGCAAACATCCAGCAGCCCCCCAGCCGCTGTTCACCTGCCAACCATGTGTGGTGCGTGCTCTCCAAGTGGTGCCAGGGCCAGCGAACGTCCAGCGTCCCCTCAACCGCTGTTCATCCGCCAGCTTGGACGGTGCATGCTCTCCTGGTGGTGGCAGAGAGCCTTGGCCTAGTGAGCATGTTCCAGGGCCAGCGAATGTCCAGCAGCGGAGAGTCTTGGCCTAGTGGGCATGTGCCAGGGCCAGAGAACGTCCAGCGGCCCCCCAACCGCTGTTTGCCCGCCAACCTTGGGCGATGCGTGCTCTCCAGGTGGTGGCAGAGAGCGTTGGCCTAGTGGGAGTGTGCCAGGGCCAGCGAACCTCCAGCGCCCCCCCCCCCAACTGCTGCTCACCTGCCAACCGTAGGTGGTGCGTGCTCTCCAGTTGGTGGCGGAGAGGCTTGGCCTAGTGGTCATGTTCTAGGGCCAGCGAATGTCCAGTGACCCACCAACCTTGGGCAGTGCCTGCTCTCCAGGTGGTGGCAGAGAGGCTCAACCTAGTGGACATGTTCCAGGGCCAGTGAACGTCCAGTGGCCCCCCAACTGCTGTTTGCCCACCAACCTTGGGCGGTGCGTGCTCTACGGGTGGTGGCAGAGAGGCTCGGCCTAGTGGGCATGATCCAGGGCCAGTGAACATCCAGCGGCCCCCCAACCGCTGTTCGCCCGCCAACTTTGGGCGGTCCGTGCTCTCTCGGTAGTGGCATAGAGGCTCAGCCTAATGGGCATGTTCCAGGGGTAGCGAACGTCCAGCCCCCCAACCGCTGCTTGTCCACCAACCTTGGTCGGTGCATGCTCTCCGGGTTGTGGTGGAGAGCCTTGGCCTAGTGGACATGTGCCAGGGCCAGCGAACGTTTACCCCCTCGACATGGGACCACCTTCTTCCTGTCAAACTCTGGGTCTCCTTGGCATTCCTGATAGGTACAACTCCACACAGCACAACAGCATACAACCCCGCAGCGAAGCGGCATGGTTGAGAGGAGCACACACTCTCTTAGAGCAGCTCCATGGCACGCTGCACAGATGAAAGTGGAACAGCTGCCCCTGGGTCCTGCTGGAGTCTCTGCCTTGCTGAAAAGCAAATGGTGATGCTTCCCCTGCTGAGAAAGTCTATGGGGAAACACTGGCCATACCCGGAGATTTCTTCCCACTGTCGGCCGACGGCGCCGACAGCCCCCTCCCGAGGTTGAGGGAACTTGCACAAAGGTTCGCGCCCTGCCACAAGACCTTCACTGACAGAACCGTCACCTACAACTCATGCCTTACACTCCTGCGCCTATGTCTTTGTCAGGGTGGATGCTCGCCGCCCACCCTTAACCAGGCGGGAGGACTGGATCACCATCGACAGACTGAAACCCGCATTCCTGTTAGACAGCGAAATTTGCGAAGAAGTAGGCAGGCACCCCAGAGTTCCCCTGCAATACCTGCCTGAAGGCGCACCTGCTTCCCCACCAAAGCGGGGCCTGGGACGGCCCAGAAAATGCATCCTGCTGTCCCCAGGTGTAAGCTCCACCCAACGCCCACAGTTCTCCAGAAGCAGGGGCCCACTGCGACTGCCTCAGCGCCTCCATGATTAATGTTGATTCATCCAATAATTGCTCCTCTAATTATTGTCTTACGGGGAGAGTATTTGTAAGGGCGACAAATCGTGCCTCTCTTTCCTTGTGTTTCTCTTTTCAGATGTACATTAATTGTCATGTATTTTACCCGTGTTTATTTCAGATTCTTTGTGTACCTCATTTTGCATCATTGTACGACCTTTCTGCCAATATGTATATCTACCTTTTATATGTCATGTAACAAATGTTGTACGTATTTTTATGCTTGCTAAAAAACACAAATCGTGTATGGACGCAGCAGGGGGCCTCGGGTCACCCACTACCTTTCTGTCTGCTTTTTGTCTTATAAACACCTGTTGAGAATAATAAAGGATCAGTCTTTCACTTCTGACTTTTCTTGAAGCCTCACAATATCATAAGCAATAAATTGCATTAAATTACCAACCCCAAGTCTTCACTCCCTCCACATGAACAGAATAGCATCACTAGTACTTAGGAACTAGTCACCCATGAGTGCCAAAAAAAGGAATTCCCCTTTCACAGTGCCACTAGTCTGGGGTACTGTCAACGAGTAACCTACTTGAAGAGTCTTATTTTTTATTTTTCTCTTACTCATTGCTTGCGCTCTGCTTTGGGTGGAGTGCCATTTCCATTGGTAAAATTGGTTTGTACCGCAATTTAGTCCCTCATAATACACCGGCACCACAGTGCCACCAAGAAAGAGTCCTGTGTTAATGCACAACCTACCCTGTGAATTGAAACACAGAGTGCCAACAGTAGCATGCTCATCCATAAGGTTTTGCTAACCAAGGATCACCCCATCTTTGTGACCTTTGAACGGCACACTAGCCCATAGTGCCACCTTATTGAAAAGTACCGTTCCATCGAAGTGTCACCAAATTAAAGGGACATTTCCCCAAATCATTTTAATTATCAGACCATTCAGTTATGTCCTAACCTACCAGAACCATGTCGGCAGAAGGGTACCAGTCCTTCATGCACATGGAAAAGGAGGCGGGGTCTCACAGTAAACTATCTCGCAAGTGGGCACAATACAGGCTAGATGCCACACTAAAGGGAGAAAAAAAGAAAGAGAGAGGAACAAAGACAGTATGAACTGGCAAAAGACAGAAAGGGCTGAAGGAGAGAAGAGCAAAGAAAGTATGAAGAAGCAAAATAAGAAGAGAGAGGAAGGAGAGAGAAGAGCAAAGGCAGTACGAGCTAGGTCTAAAGGAAAAGGAGACTGAGCTGGAGAAGAATCAAAAGGACAGTGCTGAAGCTCTAGCCCTACCACAAACTTCTAACCACACACCTGCTCTGCCTAATCCTCCTATATCCAGCACCAGTTCACTGATACCCAAGTGGACAGAAGGCATGGCTGGAAGAGAGGAATTGGAATCGCTCTTTACAAACTACAGTACCACAGAGATGGAGAGGACTGTATTTCTCTCCAAGCACATGGAAGGTAAGGCAAAGGCTCCCCTCCACTCACTGGATAATGGCACCAGGGAAAAAAAATGGAGGAAGTTTGGAAGGTGATCACTAAGTCCTATGAGATAACCCCAGAGAAATGGAGACAGAGGTTTAGAGCTCTCCCAAAAGAAATCAGTCAGTCCTGGGCTGAATGGACCTACCACAAGACCCGAGCTGGTCAGGGCTGCCTCTACTGAGTTTGAGGACCTGTTTAACAGGATGATTCTGGAAGACTTCTTCCAGTGTGTTTTTCGTGGAAGGCTGTCGTATGGCTGATGCTTGGGAGACCTGTAACCCTTCTTCCAGCACATCTCACCAGAGCATAGTGCCACCTGGGCATCTCTCAAGGCCAGCTCACCAGATGAATGGACTCCCTTCAAGACTTCCAGTATGCAATTACTGCCATATAGCAGAACACTCTGAATCTGAGTGCTGCTTTAAAGGGGGAGTTAGCATGTAGTACCCTCCTAAGCAGCCCAATAACACAAATGGTGTCTCTCCACCTAATTCCAAGCATACCTCAACACCTGACATCACTGCCAGTCAAGCCTGGCTAAGGGGCCCCTGCAAGGACTGTGGTGCCTACGGTCACTAATGCTGGATGTCATGCATGCCTAATGCATGGTACCTCTACCAAGCACATCAACTTGATAAGTGCCAAGCCCGCTGTGGCATGGCTCTCTGGGCATCCTCATCCCTGGAGGGTGGAGACTCAGACCATCTCAGTGGTGCTCCTTGATGGGTGAGCTGCAGGCTATGGTGAACACTGCCTCTGACATCTGTCTGATTGACCAGTGGGTACCAGCCAGTGCCACTGTAGATGAAACAACTCGTTGGATGATGACTTGGGTAAAGAACCATTCCACGTCCATTCCTACAGTTGAGCTCCAGGTCATGACACCTTGGGGTACTCATTTTCACCTCACTGGGGTGGTGAGCAAAATCAGGCATGAAATCGAGTCTCTGTTGGGACGAGGCCTCCTCTGGGGATGTCCTCCCACTGCCCCTCCATTGCCTGGCTACCTCCTGAGGCATCAACTGTTATCACACGAGAGAACAGCCACACTGGAAGGCATGCCACCCATCAGAAGAATCACTTTCCACCTGCCAAAGTGGTCGACAGAAGGGGCACTCCCAGTGCAAACCAAAGCCAAATCCTCCCTCCTTACAAAAGGACCGTCATCAAAAAATCCTTCCCTCACAGCAAAAAGGAAACTCACAAAACCCAGTAACACTGTAAGACGTGCAAAATGAAAGGGCCTCCACAAATTGGTCAGAATGCGTAACAGCTTAATGACGTACAGTGGTCACCAAAACCAGAAGCATTCCAGGAGGTTCGACCTCCCCCTGGGACAGGAATCCCTGTCTCAGCCCATCTCAGGCCTACCTATGGGCTTTGCAGCCACGGGTTCCTTGGAAGGCTCACCTGACCTAAAATCTCTGCCAGTGCCACTTGGAGTGCCTGAACAGTGCTGTTCTCCATCCCCTACTGATGTGGAGCAAACACGGGTGACCCTGTGCCTGGCTTTGACTTGGTGTCAGTGTGATGCCAAATCCTGTCCTGATGCTCCTTTGGGAGACCTGCAAACCTAACTGGGTTAGTTACTTTCATTGAGCCTCCAGTACCCAATAATCCTTCTTCCTCATCGCCTCTGTCCTCAGAGGATGAATCTCTGGAGGACTCTACTGCTACGCCTTCTTCTCTGGTTGACCAGGAACCGTCCTGCTGGGACACAGAGGCTGTTACCGCCCTTGCTCCAGTTGTCACAGCAGCCAAGTAGGGAGCCTTCCAATAGCCCCTAGGGTTATCCCTGACTTTGCTCCAGATGGCACTTCTGGCCTTTCCCCAGAGTTGGTACCTTCATCACCTCCTAAGACTGTCATAGATAGACCTTGGAGGAACCCGAAGGAGAAGAAAAAGGGCTGGAAGAGATCCAGTTAACCTACTAGAGCCTGAGTGATCTCTGCATCAGATGAACCCATGCATAACATCTGAGTCAAGGTCATATATTGTAGTGGTAGTACCCTTGTCAGTATAATTAACCTAATTTTGTTAATAGAATAATGATAAAACATTATCCCATGTCTCAGAGCAAGTACACTCATGACATGCTTGGCACAGTGCCTCACTTAGTAATGCAAAACAGGCATCAAATCCAGAGGAGGGTGATAGGTACCCCTCTGTCAATAAGAGGAAGTGAGTTAGAACTGCCCTCTAGTTTTGCGAGCTGAAGGACACTCATCAACCCTTCAGGTTGCTTATTTTAACATATTTTGTGTCTCGTACCTGAAGAACTTTTGTAATTCATAACAATACTGCATTGTAGTTAGGTAATTTAAGTTGGTGGTGTGACAATCTGATAATATGTCATGTGAATAAGAGGATGCAATTTTGAATGTAAAACTTGCCTAGAATGCACTTTCACTGTCGTTAGAGTTAGATACTTGAATATCCGTAGACACCTTTGAGTAGTGTTAGGAACCCCTCCTAGGAGTTAGGTAGATTACCTTAGTTATACGCATGGCATGGGCAAAACCCATTGAGGGAGAGAAGTAATGTAACTGAGACGTGCAGCTTGTTTTAGTACAGGTCTTCACGCCCAAAAGGGAATGAATGCCTGCTTAAAAGAGGAAGCTGTCACAAATATATGCTGCTCTCATCTCTCTGTCCTCTTAACATAGGAGTCAATTTCCCTTAAGATGAGACAGCCAGACTAGAGGGTAGAACCAGGATCCTGGAATAACTCTAAAAGTGGTAGTGGGCGTTGTTTGTTAGATGAAGGCGCAACATAGGAAGGGGATTAAATTAGTCATGGCATAAATATACATGCTAGTCGATCCTTTAGATACACTTATCCCAAGAACTATATTCCCGTGATCTCCTGTCTGCTGGTCTTAATTGCTTCTTTCAGGAATGCAGGCACTCTTTTGTTAATGGCTCGCCCCTTCTGGACCAGGGCGAAAGAGGGAACAAGCATGCCAGCAGTCTTCACTCAGCAGCTAGTGAGAAGTAACCTCTGCTCTACGCACTATCTCTGGCATGTAGCCCTTTGAATGTGGCACGGCCATGTGTACTTCTAAGGTCACAAGCGACTGGGCTTCAAGTCGCCCTACATTGTTAATGGAAGGCATGCTGAGACCATGTTCAGGATGGACTGGGACACAGAATTTCGTAGGACTGTTGATATTGGCCGGCCCACTTGAAGATGGAGCTAAATAGAAGTGGGGAGACATGTATCTTGAAATGAAAGTATGCATTTGATGGAAACAGGCTACACACACACACACACACACACACACACATATATATATATATATATATATATGCAGTATATATATATATATATATATATATATATATATATATATATATATATATATATATATATATATATATATATATATATATATATATATACTCTATATATATATATATATATGTATATATATATTACTAAAAGGACCTCATTCAAACTGGATGGTATCAAAATGGAGTATTTATTCAGTAAAAGTGACAAACTTTCTTGGACCAGTCCACATTATCAGGTATCTGAATAAATACTCCATTTGGTACCATCCAGTTTGAATGAAGTCACTAATAATTCTACTAACACTTACAGAACAATTGTGTAATTGATAAAAAGATAATAATGTATGTATATATGTGTGTATATATATATTATATATACAGTATATATATAATGTAAATTGATAAAGTTATATATATATATATATATATATATATATATATATATATATATATACTCTCTAATATACATACATACATATAAAGAGATGGAGCTGGGGCTCGAGTATACATCACGAAGGAAGCAGTAGGGAAAGGCATCCTCATCATCTACAGTTTATTTTCAATGCCGACGTTTCGCGACGAATTCCAAGTCGCATTTTCAAGGCTATAAAATATAATATAATTTACGAACATCAATAACACATTAATGCAATGGCAACAGCTCTTTATGCAGTAAAAATATTTAAAACAAAACACCTCATTCCAAGACAAGTCAATAATAAGTAAAAGGAGTTCACTAAAATCTTAAAACAACCTACCTATATGAAAGGTAGACTAACATAAATAAATAAAAACAGTAGGAAACCATTTGCCCCAACTAGGCTATAAACAATTTCACTGAGGACGATTGAGTATTTAACGACGGTACAGTCTTCTTGATAATTATGGATTCTAGGATGGTTAAGTCGTTGTTGTTCCACTTGGCTAAGATGGAAAAATCCTTGCTGTCAATATAAGTTTTACATAATTTTGAATGACTTCCATATATTTGATTTGCTCCAGGATTAGATAACCTGCTACCTGTTCTGTGACATGCCCTGTGATCTATGCAGACGCTAGCAGCCTCCTCGTGCATCCCACGTATATCCGTGATCACATCCCGAGGCAAGTATGCCTTAAACAACGCTGGACGAAAGCAGAGGACTGAGCCGGTCTTTGAGTCTGAACAGAGACCTATTGTTAGGGATTTTTGGGATGATTTTTCGGATTTAAAGCTGGAAAACTCTTTTGAAAGATGGCTGTGCATTTTTTCTAAAAGTATCATCATGCACGAAAGGGAAACTTGCATACATCTTCAGTTTCGGCACAGTCGATTCAGGTGTTGCCATTGCATTAATGTGTTATTGATGTTCGCAAATTATATTATATTTTATAGCCTTGAAAATGCGACTTGGAATTCGTCGCGAAACGTCGGCATTGAAAATAAACTGTAGATGATGAGGATGCCTTTCCTACTGCTTTCTTCGTGATAATATATATAATAATATATATATATATTATATATATATATATATATATATATATATATATATATATATATATATATATATATATATATATATTAGTGATAGGTCGGATAAACAGCTCTGGGAAAATACAAATACCCATGCAGGCATAACTAAAGAGATTACTTTTTATTTTAGATTATCAAAATTTTTCTTTAATAGTTCCTCTTGGATGCAGCATCGAATAATAAATGTATGAGGAGACATTATATATCCCTCTCTACTGCCATTAGCATAAACTCCTGGAGTGTTCCTGTGAGAGTCTGCTTCTTGAACGATTTTTATGAAATTCAAGGTAGAAAAGCTACTCTCACAGGAGGCAGGTAACTGACAAAGGTCAGGAGATACTTGTAAGGTAGACCAATTATATGATATGGGCATCAGTTAACAGAGGTGCTTTACGGTATCTGGTAACAGCAGACTGGACAATTCTTACATGATGAACATTTCGTTGCAATTGTCTCATGACTGTCTTTCATTTAAATAAGACTCGTGTTCATCCTCATCATTCCTTATCTTTAACGGTGTAGTCTTCCAAGAAGAGGTGCATTTTTCAATTTTTCCCAGTGTGTAGCTTGACTCCTTAATTCCAACTTCAAGCTTTCAGCTGTTACCTGGCTGTCGAACTTAAGCAATGGCTTACTGAGTTCTTTAAATAGACTCATACTCTTCAATATTGCTGTTCTTCAGCTGATCAAAATTTCTTGGGTCTAGAATCGATAGATCGT
Organism: Macrobrachium rosenbergii; assembly: GCF_040412425.1. Taxonomy (NCBI): domain Eukaryota; kingdom Metazoa; phylum Arthropoda; class Malacostraca; order Decapoda; family Palaemonidae; genus Macrobrachium; species Macrobrachium rosenbergii. The sequence continues at coordinate 45,687,984 of NC_089794.1, forward strand.
TGTAAAGAGTCCCATGAGAAGAAATCGATCACTGAGGCTTAGTGTGTTTGTGACTTTGTCAATATTGGATTATAAACCTCAACTTCATAGGCCTCTCACGTCATTCAGCCTTTCATCATAGCGCCTTCTCACTTCAGGCATTGTTTTCTTCTTTCTAACTCTTTTCGAGTAGCAATTCTGTCTGCACCTCAACTCCAAATCTGCGTTCTCTTCATCTACTAGCTGTTTCATTAGCCCAACAAACAAAATGATCTGCAGCCACCTTAATACCTCCAAAATCTCTGTTTATTTGATCCAGACTCTCTTTAGCAGTAGCAACCATTCTGTACGCAGAGAGAATATCCATTCTGTTTGTTTGCAAATATTTCGAAAGGGGAGTAGTCTGCTCAAATATACGAAGAAATATTTGAGCAGTCAGTATGGTTTCATATTTGAGCAGTGATTCAATGTATGCTTTGGCTTTGCTGAGAACATCTGATTTCATATTTTCATGTTCTTGTATGGTAGCCAAAGTTAGCAGAACATCTGTGTATAGGGCATTATCAGGCTTGCCAAAGTTTCCAAATATTTTTCTTAAAGCATTATCTTTAGCCCACCAGCGAGTTTCTCCGATAGGAGAGAGGCGTTGATGGCGAGAACTTTTGTTTTCATTCGCCCAAATAATCATTCGCTTATAACATTCTCTGATAGTGCCAATACCATTCCAATAAGTTGAAAGAAGCGAGGCGACTTGCTATTACTGCTCCAGTTGTTTCTGCCAGTACTAAATTCAAAACATGTGCATAACACCGCGCCATGAACTGATTGGGTGAATATGAAGAATTCAGCAGAAGGCCCCTATAATGCCCTGCATGTTGGAAGCTCCATCTGTGGCATTACCAATGCAATTGCTTACATCCAGTTCAAGTTTTTCTAGGACATTCTTCAAAATTTGAACAAAATACTCTCCTGTAGTTGCTTCACAATTCACAACTGCAACAAGTCTTTCATGAATAACATCTGTGACATACCTAAGAACAACAGCACACTGGTCCTGCGAGGTAATATCCTGTGTTGTATCAATCTGCACAGAGAACATTCTAACTACGAACTTCATTAGCATTGGATTCCTGAATAATCTGCTGAATTGTACTTAAAAATATTATTAACATTGGTCTTAGACAAAGCTGACAACAGAACCTCTGCCCTTTGGCCAGTCTGCTGCATTCTTTTGCTCTTTTTCCAAACAATCAGTTAAAGTGATCTTTCATGCATATGTCATATTTTCCCAGGAGAATTATCAGTTCTAAAAAGTTACCATGGTCAATGCTTGGATCATCCAATGTATAACAGGCTTCTGACTGTGTACCCCTATAACTAAGCCCCCTCTTCCCAATGATCTTAACTACATCAATTATTCTTTGCAATACCATACGCCCCTTTCTAACTTGTTCCTATGTAGCGATATTTGTTTGCCACCTAACAAATGCTTACTATATCTGACTCAGAAGCTCTAAGATAATATGCCTCTGCACGAGTGCTTGTGGAAAGAGCTTTGCTCGTGTAGCTCTACTCGTTGATGGACATGCTTGTCATTCATTCCACTATAAATATATTCTTGTCAAATTACTTAAAAAATAATACAGATGTAGTAATATAACATGTGACTTTCTTCACTGTATGAAAGCCATTTCCTATTTGTACCATCCTTACAGTGAAAAACTTTTTGTAATATTGGATTTGTTGATGGTTGCTTTGGGTGAAATTTGAAAAATGATGGATAATCGTCTACATTTTTTGGTCTCGTAAAGTACTCCAGCTCACTAGGTTTTTCTTTGCAGCATGCTATTATTGATGTGCCATGACTTAGCTGGTCTATTTCATGCTCATCAACCTATAAGAAAAATGAAAGCCTGTCATAAATAATGTAGTTTTCTAAAACCTTTGAGCAACTCTACCTGCAGCCTGCTATGGATTTGCATATACAATACATCAAAGAGTGCCTCAGGTCGTGTAAAATGACCTTGATCTTATACTATAATTCTCCTGCATTTCTTTCATCTTATGGAGAGTTTGATTACCATGAATTTGGGCAGGCTCAGGCTGTATGTCTAAGAAAAATCTGAAGTATTTGCAAATGCATATGCACAGACTTTTTTCTTTTTTTGGCTTTAAGATAAAGTAAGCTATACAAAGTTAGGAATATCCTATATATACATGCTTGTTTACGTCTACCCACATGTAGATACCAATCTTTACAGAAAATTATGGCAGGGTGGTAAATGAGGGCTAACTTTTTAAAATTACTAAGATATTCAGATGGTACTTTACTTTTGCTGGCCTTCACTTCTTTTAGTGGGCCTGTGTGGACCGGATCGCTCTGCCCTACGCTTTGAATGTCTGTGGCTTGATCACTAGAGTTAGCACCTGTAGCTTGTGAATAAGGAATACAGTTTCCTTCACAACTCCTACATCTGTCAATTTTCTATATTTCAATGCTTGGGCTTCAAGTGATTTTCTGTTTCTATCTCTCAACTTTTTCAGCACCACCATACAGATTTTTAGCAGAACTTTCCATTTTCTGAGTTGATTATAAGACAGATATTTCCTGTAAATATTACACAAACACACTGACACACATATTTATATATATTATATATGGCATGTGTGTGTGTGTGTATGTGTATTCAAGAATGAATAAATATGTGGAAATAGCCTAATTAGTCACACAGATTTGTGGTAGAAGAGCGGTTTTAGAGTCTGAGATGCACTTCACGGGGCCGATGCTTTGGGGGCCTTCGCAACAAAAGTCAAAATTGATGTTTATATACATATTTGTTTTACTAAATTGCTTTAACACCCCCAACCCCATGATAATATAAAATTTATGCTTGATATACTAAGTAGGCCTATCGAAAACATTATGAAAATTAATTTTATTTTTTTACTTTTTTTTCAACACAATATGTAAGACTATTGCAATTTACAAATATACTGTTTATTTATTTTTCAGAGAATGACTTAATGAGAAAAATCTTTCAAGTTCAAAGTCAATGCTAAAGCAATGTCATTTTCATTGGACTGCACCGCCAAAATGTTTAGTCTTGTGAAATTGTTGACCGTAACTTCCGTAACTAGGCCTGTGTTTTAATTATTTAGTTTTGAAAAGCTTTTCTCCTAATGCGACAGTACAGGCGTGTGAAGTAAAACCTCAAAGCAATAAAATCATTAGGAAATACTGTAAAATCGATTGTTTAGTACCAGGTGAACATTTTATAGATGAGCCTAAGCTCACTAAATAATCCTGGTAAAGTGATATTTTTGTATCACATCTAGCTTTAAAATAGTTTCATTTTCAAATATTAGTTAATCGAATAATATAATTTAAATTTTCTTCTCCGCTTTTCTGATAATTATTGTATATGACCTAAAGTTTAAGTAACGTTAGCAAATGCAATGTCTCATATCCAGTGTATAAGATTATGATGTCATCAAGTGTCATCATGTCTTTCAGAGAAAGTTTGAGAAACAGTAACCCAGTGACAGCGGTTGAGATTTGAATGTATTGGTATTTTCAGAAATGCTAGAATATGCAGCTCAGTGGCTTTATTATGAAAAATTACACAAAACCACTTCACTTAAAGCACAACGCTACGTCACTTTGAAGAACAATCACTGGAGTAAGCGTAGTCACTTAGGAATAGGTGAATTCTCCTTCACACCAACACACACCGATTCCAATGCATTTCCTAGATAACGGACACAATTTTCCTGATTCTTGAACACACTGCGCCATTTTCTATATGATGACTGTTATATCCAAAGTTTGTTGAATGAAACACAAAAGATTTTTTAACTTGCATAATAATAGCCACGAGAAAATAATATACAAGGAATACCGATTGAGTAGCGTCTTACTGCCTGTGTGATGTGTGCAACCTTTCGCTAGCAGTATAGCCAGAAGCCTAGAACGCAAAAGAACACTGCAATACGGCACTGTGGTAGACAGCGATCATTATACTCGACATAACAATAGGAATGTTATCATGTGTCCAGTTTCCATTATTACAGTTTCCCTA
>NC_089794.1:45697041-45804541 GCF_040412425.1 Macrobrachium rosenbergii
GGCGGCGTGAGAGGCTGGAACCAAGGCGGGAGGGCTGGCCTGTGCTGATGTCACAGAGCAGGCTGGGGCCTCGGGGCGGGTCACGTCCGCCACTTGAGGATGTGATGGCGGTGCGGTATCTGGGGTTTCTGGGTCAGCGGCCTGTTCTCTGGCAAGGTCCTGGTAATCTACGCAGCTGCACTGCGTTCCTTCGACTCTGGAGGCGTCTGCCTGCGGGATTTTTCTTGCCGGGAAATTGCCTGGCCGGAACAGGTAAATTCGGCTATGGCTGAGGAGGTGGCGCTGCTGTCTGGAAGATTATGCGTCCCCTGCCCGTGGCGTGAACCAGTGGCTGGTGGTCTGTGAAGATTGTGAAGGGCGTCCTCCAGGGAGGAACGCCGGAAGTGCCGAACTGCGGTACATCGGCATAGAGTTCCTGTCCCGAAAGGTGCTGTGGCGGGACTCTGCGGGACTGAACTTCTTGCTGAAGAGGCGATGGGCTGGGGCGCGTTGATGATTTGCTCAGAACAGCACCGCGGGTAGCGTTACTGGCGTCTGTCGTCAGCTGGAGGCAGCAGGATCCTGGTGTGCCAAGGCGGTTGCCTTGAGTGAGGGCGGCCTTCATCAGGGAAAAAGGCCTGCTGCTGGCTGGGTCCCCAAGACCGAGACCAGGTTGACCTTTTAGGACTTCCGTCAGGGGGCCGTGGTGTGCGCGATCCAGGGGATGAACCACGCCTGTAGAAGTTTACCATCCCAAAGGAACTCCTGGACGGCCTTGATGGGGAGGTGGAGTGTCGGGGCTTAGCTCACGGCTGCCCTTTCGATGTAAGAGGCGGACGCCTGTCGGAACACCTGTTGACCCAGGAATTCTGCTTTCTGGACGCCGAAGGTACGCGACAAAGCGGACAGCGAGGCCGTTTTCTTGGGCGCTGGAGGACTGCTTTGATGTGCCTCTGGTGTTCGCTGTGGGAACCTGGAAAATGTGAGAATGTAAATCGTAGCAGGCGCAAATTTTAGGTCCCCAGGATGCACCATCATGAGCCATGGAAGGTGGCCCGGCGTTCCTCAGCCCGAAGGTGGAAGGCAAACACATAGGACCCGAAGGGGCGTGATGGCTGTCTTTGGTATATCCTCTGGCGCAACAGGTACTGGAAATAAGACTTAGAAGGTCAATTTAGTGGAATATTTTGGCCGTGAAAGGAGGCCGTGAGGTCTTACATGTTGGGTGAGGTAGTGGTCGGGCTCCGTTGCAATGTTGAGCCGCCTGCTTAGTCGCCGCAGGGTCTCAGGAGCCGTCGGTTTCTGCACCATGTGTGGAGGGAGGCCCATGGACTGGAAGCTTTCCTGCGAATGCCATCTGTTCCATCTCCTGAATGCTTTTTCGCCTCCTGAAGGCGCTGAGGGAAGCCTGCGGAACCGCATGTCGGGGCCCTTTGGTCACTATATGGTGGTATATGCCGTGCTTGGCTGGGGGCCCGGGGACTTTGCGCGGCTTCGGGCTTAAATACCTCAGGGAACTCCGACAGAAAGGGTGTGCATACTGGTGGGGGGCGGCGAAGCTGATGGTGGGTCTGGGTCCGCGTTGGAGAAGGCCGGCGGAGTCGGTATCGGGAGCGTAGCCACGTCGACTAGCAGGCCGAAGTGCGCCAGAAATCGGCCCCAGGAGTGGGGTTCCTCGTCGGCGATGAAGTCCCCGCAGGGTAACTCTGGCCAGGATGGAGATTGACGGGAGCCTGGTGCCGTGGAGAGGATGGGGTTCCGTTGGCGACGATCAGGAAAGCGGCCGGGTCTGGTGTCTGGTTGCGGTCCTCTGGATGCTGGAAGACCGACTTAAAAACTCCGCAATACGACCAGCATCATCCTGCGGAGGCGATGTCGCGGACGTAAAACCTGCTGTTTTGAGGCCCTGCAGTTTCTTCGGCTGCCATGGCGGCCTGTCCTGCTGGCGCCGCCACCCCGTTTTTGAGCGGGTGAGCGAGCAGGCGGCAGGCATTTTGAGGCGTCCTTTCCGAACCACTTGTGGTAGCGACAGAAGCCGGGGACCTCCGTCTGCTGTGGTTAGGTGGGCGTCTGTTGGCGATGGGCGTTGGCGGGCTGCTCTCACGTCCTCTTCAGGCTGGGCCAGGCTGGCCGGCTGTGGCTTGATTTTAGCCGCTGTGAAGCCTTGACGGTGTCTGTGGTGTTGTGCCGCCTCTATGAGGGTCTCGACAGGCATGGTGTAGGGTGTGGCGATCTGGTTGCGTGCTTCGGGAGGAGTTGGCGAAGGTAGATTTCCCGTATGAAGCTTATCTCCTGCCCGGCTTGTTTTGTACTTGCACCCAAGACTGGTATTGACCAGGAGATCTCTGACCATGCTAAGCGTCTTGGATTGAAATTAGAGTGGCGTGGATTATTGGCAAGGTCGATAGCACGGGCGGCCGGCTCGGCGATGGGCAGGGAGCAAGCCGAGGAGGGAACTTTTGTGGTGCTGTATGTGAGGTGTGTGTTTGGTACTCGCGAGATGGATTTTCTGTACACGTCCTCCCGGAAGAGCATTGAAGCACTGTGGCCTGTAGGATTTCGTCCGTGAGGTCGCGATTCTGAAGTAGCTCTCACCTGTGCCTTTGCTCCCGATGAGTTCCCCTGCGTAGCGGCGGCAGCTTTTCACGGTGAGGCGGCCAGCGTTGTTGCCCGGCTGTCGTGTGTTGAGGCGCTGGTGTGGAGTTGCGGGAGAGGCCTCGTCACGGGCGGCGCTGTGATGGGAGTAGAAGTAAACCTAGGAGTCCGCGGGGTGTCGCGTTTAACTGCATGAAGGAGGGGATATCCGCGTCCATGCAAGCTCCTTTGACCCTTACTGGAGTGGGGTACTTTCGCGTCAATACGCGCTTTGCGTCGCCGTGTGGATTTTCACGCTAGTGGCGCTGGTGAAGTGCGCCCGGCGAGTCAGCAGCTCAAGCGCTGGTTACAGCGCGTGTTTAGGCCGCTAGGCGTTTTTGGAGAAATCCTGGAGCCAAGACTGGTCGCGATGTAAAGTCCGCTAATGGCTCCGAGGATACTCGGGGGTCACCACTGTAAGGTGTCGAAACGAGCAGGTAAAGTTGCACCACTGCTTTATTACAGATCAGGCAGCAGCTTATATTGCGGCCGACTGACGCCGAGCCGTGAGACAATGGATTGACTGTGACCTGAGGTCGAAACAATAAACAATAATATGCAGTGAACGAGTACAAATTACAATACAAAACCCAATCAATCCACTCAAGACCGGTGTATTCTTTGGTTACAAGGACAAACTGCAGACCTTCATGAGATCTAACGTTATTTATAAATTCAAGTGCCCGGGATGTCCCGGTATCTATGTTGGATCTTGCCGTAGGTTACTGCGGGTAAGATATTGTAGCCATGTAGGATACAGTTTTAGAACGGGTCAAAAACTGAGTAAACCAGAATTTTCTAATATAAAGAACCATGCCTCCATATGTAAAATCGAAATAAATAAAAAAAACATTTCTCTATTATTGGTGGAACAAGCCATAGTGATTACCTAACCACCTTGAGTCCTTATACATCAAACGGCTTGTTCCGTCTTTGAACCTCTTGTTTCACGCTTCTCCTCTTTATCTAGCATAGCACTGAAGTCGTAGGGTGGGGTCAGGTCTTGGTCATTCGTTCTTCTCCTCCTCCTTTGAATGGTTGTTCAGCACTGGTTTCTCACACCTTATACCTTTTTCAAGTTTATTAATTTTAATTTTGTAAATAATTTTTTCCTTTTAACTTTATCTTTTAAAATAGTTTTTGTAAATTTTAACGAAATTTGTTATATTTGCAGATTGAAGATGCACATAGTACATGTGCGAAACGTCTCATAAATAAATTATGGCCTTTTTTGATGTGTTTTGTGGACCCCGCTGTATGCCTTTATATATATATATATATATATATATATATATATATATATATATATATATATATATGATTAATATCACTTTAGCACATGATTTGTTTATCACACATTACCACAGGTGAAAAATAAGACTGGTTTCGACTTTATTTCCAAGCCATTGATGAAGGACTGATACATAGTATTAGAAATCACAAATATATATTATACTGCAGAACCCAATTTACTGACAGCATACAACTGTTTGAGACAGATCCACCCACAGGTGGAGTGTCAAGGTAAGGAGTGGCTTCAAGAACTCATTTGGGTAGAAATCACAATATATTCTCAAGGGGACAGTACCAATAAACATAAGTCATAGCAGACTACAAGATCCTTCACCTGGCAGGTGTCAGGGGAGGTGGGGCTAGATAAATCATTAGTACCACTGCCCCAGCACTGTTAAAAATATGATGGCTACTTTCCATGCATCTCTACAGCCTACCTTAAAATGTAAACACTACAAATTTGTTTTGATATTATAGGAGCAATTTTATATATGCATTGATTGATATTCATTTTATAGCCATAACTTTCTTTTATAAAGTTTATAAAGCTAGATTCAATGATATTCCTTTCCAGTACATTATTGAGTAAGCTGTCTTTTGCCTTCCCAGTTGATTGCATGATTGTTCTCACTAACATGTACGAAAATTCCACTGTTCACCTGTGCATATCGTACACATTTTTATACTGTTCTGTTCTCTTTTCAGTGCTTTTCCAGTTTGACCAATATAAAAGTTGTCATAAGACTTACATGGGATCTTATATACACATCCTTTAGTATTGTCTGGAGAGTTTTTAAGAGGTGCAAAAGAAACGAGCAGGATAAGTTTACTGCTACTTTATTCATGATCCAGGCAGTTTATATAGCGGCAGACTGGCGTTGCGCTGCGGAATACAATGGAAACCTCAGTGATCTGAGGTCGATAATAAATAACAATAAATACAGCGAACCAGTACACTTTATATTGTAAGAACCGACAAAATGGAATTGGGATACAATCTTGATGCCTGTGAAAGAAGAAACAAGTGATACATTTTGACCTTGAGTAAACAAAATATATACATAGTTTAAATGATTGAACTGCGTGACCACGTGTGTTAGGCGTGACTGTCGTAGGCAAAAAGAAAATGGGACGTCACCACAAAAAACTTGCCCAGCAGAGACTTTACAATTAACACTTTTAGCAGAGACTTCACGAATGACTTTACAGATGACTTTACAAATACTCCCCCCAAGACGTGGGTAACGTCTGATTAGTCTGCGTATCTGCTGGGGCGCTGCAGGGCCCGGCTACGTGGTTTGTCGGGGAACGTCGCTGTGAGTTTGCCTGACTGCGGAGTGTAAGGCTGACTTTTACCGGCGGCCGCTTCTCTGCCCGCTACGAGGGCCCGGCTCTGCGCCGAAGGCTGAGCAGGCGGAGGGTGCAGTGCAGTGGCGTCTGTGTCGCCTCCTCCCAGGAGGGATGAGCGGCCAGTCAATTGACGCAGTCGTTTCCACCTGTGAAGTGTGAAGCAGAACAGCAGTGTTCAGCTCAAGCTGCGCGGAAGGGTCCCCTGTAGGGCCTGGTAAGTGGCAGGCGGACAGCGTCATCCCTGACGAAGACGTGGGTGGTGGAGGCCAGCCCGGGTGGCGTGAAGGCGGCCGATCTGTCGGTATATGTCCGTTTGCAGGGGGCGAACTTGCCGACTATGTCGCGAAGCCTCTGGACCGATGGGTTGTAGCGATCCTCTGTCATGAGCTCACCCGGGACCACGAGGGACTCGCCGTAGGTTTTTTCAGCCGCAGACAGGGCGCCGTCGGCCCTGGGGGCAATTCTCAACACGAGGAGGACCCACGGCAGCTGGTACTTCCAGTCCTCGGCGGTGCAGTGGGCCATAAGGGGCGCCTTCAGGGACCTATGAAACCTCTTGACCAAGCCGTTGGCCGCTGGGTTGTAGGCCATGGCGGTGTGATCGTTGTCCCAACATCTTCGAGCCAGGGCGTGCCACAGACCGGACAGAAAACGGGACCTGTCCCAGGTTGTGATCTGTCTGGACCTGACGGCTGATCAGCTGGAGAGCAGGCCTGCGACATATGCTGGCAGTGGCCTTGCATTGGTGTGGCTTCGGGCCACCGTGTTGAGCGGTCTACCGCCGCCAGGAGGTATCTGGACCCACCTAATGGGGGAAGGGGCCTGACGATGTCAATGTGGATGTGGCTGAAGCGATGCTCTGGCTGCGGGAACTCGCCTACCCCAGACTCGGTGTGACGCCCCACCTTGCTGGTTTGGCACTGCAGGCACTGCTTGTCCCGGGGCCTCCGCGTCCTTCTGCATTCCGTGCCAGACAAACTTCCCTGACAGTAGCTTGGCCGTCGTCCTGCTGGGAGGGTGAGGGGCCGTGGATGGCGTGCGAATACCTGGCAGCGGTGGGAGGCTAGCGAAGTGAGGTGGCGGTACTGACGTCGCCAGAAGAGGAGACTTGGGGCCCCGGGGGTGAGGGGCACGTCCCGCCACTTCAGGGACGTGATGGCGATGCGGTAGGCTGGGGTCTCTGGGTTGGTGGCCTGTTCCCTGGCGAGGTCTTCGTAGTTCATCCCGAGCTGCACCGCGTTCAACTCACGACCCTGGAGGGCATCTGCAGCTCTTCCTGCCGGGGAGGTACTTGATGGAGCAGGAGAACTCGGCGATGGCCGAGAGATGCCGCTGCTGCCTGGAAGACCATGCGTCTCCTTGCTTTGTGAAGGCGTGTACCAGCAGCTGGTGGTCCGTGTAGATTGTGAAGGGCATGCCCTCCAGGAGGAACTTGAAATGCCGGACTGCAGGGTACACTGCGCAGAGTTCCCGGTCGAAGGCGCTGTAATGGGCCTCTGTGGGGTTGAATTTCTTGCTGAAGAAGGTGATGGGCTGGGGGGCGCCGTCGATGACCTGCTCCAAGACAGCACCACAGGCGACGTTGCTGGCGTCTGTCGTCAGCTGGAGGGGGGCGTTGGGATCCTGGTGGGCCAAGGCGGTTGCCTCAGCGGCGGCCGTCGGGGAGAAGGCCTGCTGCTGGCTGGGTCGCCACAGCAAGGACTTTGGATGGCCTTTGAGTGTTTCCGTCAAGGGGGCAGTGGTGTGCGCGATCCCGGGGATGAACCTCCTGTAGTAGTTCACCATCCCAAGGAACTCCTGGACGGCTGTGACGCAGGTGGGGACAGGGAACCTGGTGACAGCTGCGACTTTGGATATGGCCGGGCGGACACCATCGGGGTATCTTGTGGCCCAGGAAATCGGCTTTCTGGACGCCGAAGGTGCACTTGTCGAAACGTACGACGAGGCCGTTCTCCTGCAGGCACTGCAGGACTGCCTGGATGTGTTTCTGGTGCTCCCTGTGGGACTTGGAAAATATATGGATATCATCTACGTAGCAGACGCAAAAACCAGGTCCCCCAGGATGCTGTCCATGAGCGCTGGAAGAAGTTGCCCCGGTGCTCCTCCAGGCGGTGGAGAAAGCGAACACGTAGGACGAAAAGGCGAGATGATGGCCGGTCTTTGGTATGTCCATCCCAAGGAACTCCTGGGCCGTGGCCTTGGGTAGGGGCGGGGAACCTGGTGACAGCTGCGACTTTGGATGTGGCGGGCGGACACCATCCGGGGATATCGTGGCCCAGGAAATACGACTCTGGGCCGAAGGTGCACTTGTCCGAAATGTCTGTGAGCCGTTCTCCTGCAGGCGTGATGATGGCAGTCTTTGGTATGTCCATCCCAAGGAACTCCTGGACGGCTGTGACGCAGGTGGGGATGGGGAACCTGGTGACAGCTGCGACTTTGGATGTGGCGGGCGGACACCATCCGGGATATCGTGGCCCAGAAATCGGCTTTCTGGGCGCGAAAGTGCACCTGTTGAAGCGTGCAGCCGGCCGTTTTCCTGCAGGCGTGATGATGGGGGTCTTTGGTATGTCCATCCCAAGGAACTCCTGGATGGCCGTGACGCAGGTGGGGACGGGGAACCTGGTGACAGCTGCGACTTTGGATGTGAGCGGGCAGACACCATCCGGGGATATCTCGTGGCCCAGGAAATCGGCTTTCTGGACGCCGAAGGTGCACTTGTCGAAACGTACGACGAGGCCGTTCTCCTGCAGGCACTGCAGGACTGCCCTGGATGTGTTTCTGGTGCTCCCTGTGGGACCTGGAAAATATAAGGATATCATCTACGTAGCAGACGCAAAACTTCAGGTCCCCCAGGATGCTGTCCATGAGCTGCTGGAAAGTCGCCCCGGCGTTCCTCAGGCCGAAGGTGGAGAAGGCGAACACGTAGGACCCGAAAGGCATGATGATGGCGGTCTTTGGTATGTCCTCTGGTGCGACTGGTACCTGAAAATAGGATTTCAAGAGATCCAACTTAGTAAAAATTTTGGCCCCGTGGAAGGAAGCCGTTAGGTCCTGCATGTTCGGCAGGGGGTAATGGTCAGGTTCCGTTGCGAGGTTAAGCCGCCTGTAGTCGCCGCAGGGTCTCCAGGAGCCGTCTGGTTTCTGCACCATGTGGAGGGGGGACGCCCAAGAGGCTGGAGGCCTTCTTGCAGATTCCCATCCACTCCATTTCGGCGAATGCGTTCTTGGCCTCCTGTAGGCGCTGCGGGGGAAGCCTCCGGAACCTCGCATGTGCAGGGGGCCCCTTTGTCTTTATGTGATGGTAGATGCCATGTTTGGCTGGGGCCCTGGGGACTTGGCGGAGCTTGGGCCTGAAAACTTCCAGGAACTCCGTCAGCAGCTGTGCGTACTGGTGGGGGGCGGCGGAACAGATGGTGGGCGCCTTGGGTCCGTTACTGGGAGGACTGGCAGGAGTCGATTAATGGGGCGGCTTCCTACCCCGATGTCGACGCAGCCCGAGTGGGCAAATCTGCAGGAGCCAGGGTCCTCCACGTCCACGATGACGAAGTCCCAGGAATATCTCCTGCCAAGGATGGAGATCGACAGGGGCCTGGTGCCATAGGAGAGGATGGGGGACCCGTTGGCGGCTGTCATGAAGGCAGCCAGGTCTGATTCTCGCTTGAGGTCCTCTCTGGATGTCAGGAAGATTGATCTAATGGCCCCCATGTCGACCAGCATCATCCTGCCGGAGACGGTGTCGTGGACGTAGAAGCCTACTGATTCTGGGCCCCTGGGTTCTTCTGCTGCCATGGCGGCCTGTCCTGCTGGCTGCCGCCACCCCCGTTTTTTGAACGGGTGAATGAACAGGGCGGCAGGCAGTTCCGGGCGTCCCTGCCGAACCGCCTGTGGTAGTGGCACAACCCTTGGGAATTCCACCTGTTGTGAGGCGATGGGCGCCTTCTGGCGACGGCGTTGACTTCCTGCTCTGCTCCCTTCTCCTGCTGGATGGTGCTGACTGGTAGTGCGGGTGCTGGTACCCGCTTCGTTCCCCTCACGGAGTTCGTCAGGTTCTGCGCCGTGCGGATCAGGTTGTCGAGGGGGATGGCGTAGGGCTCAGGGATTTGTGTCCAGACCTCCGGGAGGAGCTGACAAAGGAGGAGCTCCCGCGACAGGCTCATTTCATTTTGTTTTCTGGTGCCGTCAGTGTCTGGGAGGGTGAGGAGGACCTTTATCATGCCCCATGACTCCCTGATGCTCTGCTCCTACCGCAGGCTGACGGTGAGGTCGAGGGCGTGGGCCGCCCTCTCAGCGACTGGCAGGGAGCATGCCTTGAGGAGGGACTTCTTCAGGAGGGGGTGTGCGCCGGACACCCATGGGACAAGCTTCTTGTAGACTTCCTCCGGCAGGGCGTTAAGTACGGCATCCACCTGCATCACCCCGTTGGTGAGTTCCGCCATGCGGAACTGGCTCTCGACCCTGTACAGCCATGACGATGGGTTCCCCTGCATGAACGGCAGCAGCTTTAAGGTCAGGGCGACCCGTGATTGTCCTGCCGGGCAGGGCCCCGGGCAGGGGAGAGTGCGGGGCGCGGGCAGGGGAGAGTGCGGGGCGCGGGCAGGGGAGAGTGCGGGGCGCGGGCAGGGGTGTGGAGGAGCGTGAGAGCCTCGGCGTGGGGCCAGGCACGGGTGATATGGGCGTGAGGTAGACATCCGAATCCGCAAGGTTAGCAGTTAACTGAACAAGGGAGGGGATGTCTGCGTCCATACTCGCTCTTTGCCCTCTTAACTGGAATGGGGTACTCGCATCAAAACGCACTTGGAAGCACGTCATGTGAGTCTGCTAATGACGCTGGTGATTTTGCTGACGAGAGTCAGCATGCCCAAACGCTGGTTCAGCACCGTGATTAGTCCACTGAGGGCGTAAGTTCCTGAAGCCAAGACTGAGTCGCCGTATGGGTCCGCTAGTGGCTTCGGGAACCACTCCGGTGCGAAAGAAACGAGCAGGATAAGGTTACTGCTACTTTATTCATAATCCAGGTGGTTTATATAGCGGCAGACTGGCATCGCTCCGCGGAATACAATGGAAACCTCAGTGACCTGAGGTCGATAATAAATAACAATAAATACAGCGAACCAGTACACTTTACAATGTAAGAACAGACAGAAATGGAATTGGATACAATCTTGATGCCTGTGAAAGAAGAAACATGTGATACATTTTGACAAAGAAAATGGGACGTCACCACAGAAAACTTGCCCAGCAGAGACTTTACAATTAACACTTTTAGCAGGGACTTCACGAATGACTTTACAGATGACTGTACAAGTTCTTTATAAGTACACATTTAATTGTTTTATTGTTCTTAAAAGCAACATTAATAGCAGGAGAATGAAGTGTAAATAACTTGTTTGCCAAGTTAAATCAATTATTTCCATCAATTAAATTCACTATGGAAATGGAAAAAGATAGGTGCTTACCCTTTTTGGATTGCCTCATATGGAGAAATAGTGATGAGTTCAAATACAGTGTTTACAGAAAACCTACGAATATTTCTTCTTATGTACATTTTTATTCCAGTCAAAGCAATAAGGTTAAGAAATCAGTGTTCACATCTGTATTTGTAAGAGCATTACGTGTATGTAGCCCTAAATATATTGATGAGGAAATAGATAAGGTTAGTAATATAGGCAAGAAATTGAAATATTCTGACTATTAGACAATGCATTAGAAGCGTCAAAGAGGTACTAGGAAGTTGGGACCAGCATCGTTTGACAGTTTGACTTCAGAGGATGCATAACTTTACATATTATGAGGCGTGCTGGGCACTGAGTGGCTGGCTCCTTGTGATAGAAACATTGTTTCCTTAGTTGACCCCTGCCAAGTATGGGCAGCTAACTTGGTAGTGTAACTTAGAAGAGACATGAGTCTTTCAGTGTAGTTTATGCTGGACGTAAGGTGGCTTTCTGCAGAGTTGGCTTATTCATGGAAAGGCATGTCGGGAATTTCCTCAACATGCACTGATTTTTTCGTTGTACGATAATCTGCACGATCAACCCATGATTTAGGATAGTGACTTAGCTCCCATGCAAGGACAAACGAGACATACCAGGTTTTAAAATTTATTTACAAAGTAAAACCATCTCAATCACCACCCTTACAACAATCACTGAAACCTTAAACAAAGCACAACAACGAACTTGCAATTGGTATTGCATCACAACATGAACTATATGGACACGAATGCCTTCAACCTCAAAGAAATTACCGAAATTTAACTACAACTGCCACGGCCTGCTGCAGCACACAAACGTAGTTAGCCTACTCTCATTCAACCACTTTCATTACAAGCTACAACTCCGTAGAAGCACTCACATCCCAGACTTTACACCAACCTTTTGGGAGCCCCAAAAAAAACATATGTTCGCAACGAGATCCTCTGGACAACAAGGATGATATAATCGCATGAAACTCTTGACTTCCGTGTCCAGGCGGCTGCCAACTAGGATAACTTATTTCTAGCTACTCGGGCTTAAGGACCCCAAACTCACAACAACTCACTCAAACAAACAACCAGACGAAACAACGTTGCATACTGCGGCGGTACGTGCATTTGAACAAAATCTGCAATAACATTTGCGTTCATTACGCGCCTTGACCATTATGTTTCCCCATCCTGTGAAACCCCGTAGAATCGGCGGGAGTTTGAAGCGAGAAAATCCTGTGCACTGAATTTTTTCGCAACATTTTCCCAACCAGAGAGCTGTTAATCAGCTCGTGGTCTGGTAAAACTAGGTATCTTAACTTTTTCACCCCAAAAAAGGTAGGAAAAAGAATCAGGTGGAACATACTAGTCAAGCAAACTCCAAGCAGACCATCCGCCAGAGTTAGTCGCGGCCCGAACTCGTCCGCAGCGTTACGAGACGAGGTCGGCATATTCTGATGCAATGACATGCAGAGTGATCACTCAAATGAAATTCAATATATACAATCAAAGAAAAATTCAATAGTAGACACGTGCGTTACAATACAATGTGCTTAGCAATGGCAATTATGGACACAATGGGTGTCACTAACAATGTAAATCAGTGGAACACAGAAATCAATTCACTCAGCTAAGCAAGCAATCCAAGTAGTAATCGATAGAACATGTAATTTTGCTACAAAACCGACTAATTAAAGTAAGAATTGCAACAATAAGGAATTATTCCCAAGTCGACCAATGAAGGTAAAGTTGGCAATACGTAGATTACATACATGGAAAAGACTCAATGCAATCAACACAGGCAATGCTCTCATCAAGGCACTGTTGACATCAATAATAAGCATGGAGACATCAAAGTATCGATAAGCATGAGTCATCCAAGCATCCATAATAAGCATGAAACATCAAAAAGCATCAATAATAAGCACGAGACATCAAAAAGCATCAATAATAAGCACGAGACATCAAAAAGCATCAATAATAAGCATGAGACATCAAAAAGCATCAGTAATAAGCATGGGACATCAAAAAGCATCAATAATAAGCATGAGACATCAAAAAGCATCAGTAATAAGCATGGGACATCAAAAAGCATCAATAATAAGCATGAGACATCAAAAAGCATCAATAATAAGCATGAGACATCAAAAAGCATCAATAATAAGCATAAGACATCCAAAAGCAAGGCCTCAGTATAGATGGCTATGTCAGTAGTAGGCCTAATCAGTGATATAATACTTGCAAGTTCAAATGAGTATAACAACTCAATGGCCTAATGCACCTCATGCAATGGCAAGATGCACAGCTATCAAATGCAAAACATTAATTGTTTACCACTCGACCTTTGTATTTTGTCGTCTGTCGTACAACTAAGAGATTTACTGCTCTGACTAGCCGCATACAGGCTGTGGTTTGTGTGACTTCGCCCGCTTTGTTCTGTTCCTACGAACCCACAATTGCTCCTGCAGAGTCTTGAGAGGAATTGTCTCTCGTTCCTCTGGGTGATGTTGAGGTACAATCGGATAATAACGTTTCTTACACTACTGTGGATGCCCCTAGTAACTACTCCTGTCGCATACTGAGGCACACCCACCTACGACCCTACGCCCTCAAGTTCCTTCCCGACTTCCACACTTTACAGTTCGCCTCTGGTTACGATGCCAGTTATTACACAGTTCCATCTCGAATCCACTCCGACATTCTCACTCTCTGCTCAGTAGCAGCTCTTCTTCTCGGCCTAGATGCAGTCTGTTCCAACACTTCCTTCTGATCCCTGTTATCATCACTTTCATCCCTCGATCAGCGCTCTGAGCTCCTAAGTCTGGTGCGTGATATTACCATCTCACTGTCATTATCACTATCATCCTCTGCTCTCTTACTGCATTCCAGTACCATCTCCTTCGTCGGCCTCATGCTCCATAATCAGAGAGTCCAAAGATGTTTGACCGATCTAAGTGCTCTTCTCCTTCAAACAGAACTTTCTGAGACAATATCACCCCTTTCTCATCAGGACAAATCTCCTGTCATTCTTTCTCCCTGTCTCTCATTATTTGCCTCTCTCTCTCTCTCTCTCTTTATTTAATCTTTCTTTATTGTATCACTCAAATCCCACTATCTCACACTGCCCTCAATTGTGACAATAAAAATATAGTTTAAATGATTAGTTGTAAATTCACATACAAAACAAATTATTTATATGATTACCCATAATGTAAAATAGACATATAAAATAAGTAAAAAAATGGATATTGAATAATTCAAGCTAATGCAATAATGGTAAAATAACAGATCAATAATATGTTGTAGAAAATTCATGCATTATACAGTGAATTATTACTTAAAAGAAATATTCATACACGCAACGAACTATCACATTGTATAATGGTTAACTGCAATAGTACATATATAAGAAAATCAGTAAACATATAAAGAAATTGGCAGCAAATCATGTCTACTTAGAATACTATTCTTCTTCCTTGGCCCTTTTAATTTCTTTATACTCTTCTATAATATTTGAAATTACTACACATTTGACTAAAATTACAAATACACAATTACAAATGAGATTATGATTAAATTGAACAGGGAACAAAATTGGTGAAACTTTTCTTTGTAATGCGAAAAACTCATTTGCCAATGGTAACTCATTAGTTCATCTTAATTCTAACTGATAAGTAAAACTCTTTGTTATTCTTAGAATAGTTCATGTATGGGATATGCTTTTAGAATTTTAGCTCAGTGAAAATACTTAGAGGTTCATAGTACAACTGGTTTGGTATAATAGTAACTTGCAAGCCTTGTCAAAAGCATGGACATTCTTGAAACTAACCTGTACTTAGATTACGGCTGTTACAGTGTCTAGTGTAGTGAAAACACAAAAATTGACAGTTCTACTAAGATGGAAACAAATCTGTGTTTGGATAAACTCGTACATAACTCTTTCTCTTGATTTTTGTTGTCAATTATTTCTTGAACACAAGGATAGGCATTAGTAGTTTCGTAAAGGTGATCAAGGTTACAAATGTATTCTTTTTCCCTTAAAATTATGCAATCCTTTATTGGGCATCAGTAATAAATATAAATCATTAATTCATGTTCTTCTTCTAATGCAAAATGGATGTTGTTGACAACAGGGGAAATGATTACATTTTCTTTTTATCAATATGGGGAAAGGATGTACTATGCAGACATCAGTACATCTGTATCTTTCTGATTAAATGTTAACACTAAAATAATCTTATTATGTACTACTTTGTAGTTGTAAATTATAATTACATGCCCCCTCTACCAAATAAAAAATTAACTATATCTTCTAATTCGCTACGGGTATTGATTAGTGTTGGGCTTAACATTCCCTTATAAGCTAACAAGACTGCGTTTAACTTGCCTCTATGTTCTTGCAATATAATTTCCTCTCAGTACAAAGTTATTAAAATTGTTGTTGGTTTTCTATCATATTTAGTTCCTTTGTTACATTCTAGTTGCTAGTAATGAATACCTTTAACTTTTCTATCTCTTGGGCATTTAAGTTTTGAGAGGTTATCACTTTATTTATCACTGTACCTCTTGCTGCTGCCCACTGTTCCAGTTTTTCAGTTCGAGCCCTTTTCTTTTTCTACATTAGATTCAGTTGCGACTCCAAATGGTTGATTTAGTGCTGTTCCTATAAAAGGTGAGAGTGATTCTTTTGGACCTTGTATTTGGATGTTTCTACGTCATTATCTAACACTTATCAATGTGAGCACTGTTATTATCACTCTTCTGTATTATGGTTGAGTTCTTTTGAACATCTTTCAAATCCATTTCATTGATAAGCAGCAGAAGAAATATCTATCTGCGCGACTCTAAATCTTTTATCAATTTCACAGATCCCCTTTTTTCTAGTAGTGCACCCATTCGGATGGCAACTTCTGTAGCACGAATTGGAAGTAGTAATTATTAAAGATGAGCCGCACGTTTGTATGCATAAGAATAATCCTTATCAGATATTCTGTATACATGAGGTATTTTAGTTTCTATAAATACATTATACATATGACATATTCAGTCAACACTTTACATAAGCTCATCTTTTTCTTAACTCATATCTTTGTTTACTTGTTGCCTATTCTCCTTCAATGCTTCAAACTTTTTAGTGGACCAGCGTCTGCTTTTATTACTTCCATAGTTCATATGAACTACCCTTTCCTTTAGATCATTCTCTTAATAATTCTAAAGCATTTAATTTTAACACTTCTAATATATAAGGACCATGAAATTTAGGAAAACCTTTACATTAGGACCTTCTGGAGATATGATTTTGAACATATACGCAAATTTTCTATAATGTCTGGCTTAGTCGTATTTTTAATCATAGTACTTGGCATGAATTTTGTGAAATTCGTTAAGTCTAGTCCTCGTTTGTTTGATTGTTTCATAGAAAGTACGTCCAGTTTTTTCCATGCAATATAGTCATCGTAATTATAAGTATGTCTGGGTGATATTGCATCATCTAGTAGATATTAGGTAATCTTTTCCGATAACCATACAATAAGTAGTGTGGTGATTCTCTATTGTTTCACTTACAGTATTGTTTATAGTAAACTGTACGTCTTCAAGCTAAATCGATCTCTGTATTAGGCTTAACTAAAGTTTTCAGGATATCCTTTATTTTACGATTTGTTCTTTCTACTGCTCCATTTGAACTTGGTTTATATGCCGTTATTTAACATCTGTTTATCTCGTAAAATTCACATAATTTTCTTAGAAGCTCACTAGTAAATTCAGCCGCGTTATCAGCAAGAACTTCTGGACATGAATGTCTCATAGTAATTCTAGATTTAAGGCTTCTGCTACTGTAACATTTGCATCTCTATTTCTTACTGGTACAATTTCTGCATATCTGGTTAGATAGTGTAGAAAGACTGATATCTGTTTATTCCCTCCTAATAGTGGTAGGATATGGACCTAAAAATTCATACTAACGATCTCTGGAATGGATTTAATTCTGATGGATATTTTCAAGAAGTGGAGCCTTTAGTTTACATTACCCTTATTTCTATTACAAACTAAGCAGTTCTGTACAATGTTTTTGGCATCTTCATTACAATGTGGCCAAAAATAATTTCTGGTTATGATTCTGCTTGTCTTTTTAATTCCTGGATGTCCTACTGACTTATATGAGTGTGTTAGTTCTAAAACTTCTCTGATTAGTGTTTGAGATGTATAGACAGAACAACCATTCTTTCATAATTGGCCCTTTTATACAGCAAACCATTTGTTATGCAAATCAGGTTTTAAGATTCATCTGTCATTACTGTCCTATTATCTGTCTGATTTCTGCATCATTTCCTTGTTGTATTTTTACTCTTTCTAAGTCTACTACTTGACAGCTAAAACGAAAGGTATTAGTGGTAATGCATTTCTCTGTTTCTTCTTGGGATCTGGATAATGCATCCGCTAGTGTATTAGATTTTCCTGGGATACATCTGAATTCTGGAGCAAATTCTAACATACTAATGAACTACTCTGTGAACTTCATGTTATTTGTAAAAGTTCTCTTTTTAAACAAATCACAAATGGGTTTGTGATCAGTAAGTACATTGACTTTATGACCTAGAAGTATATGTCTAAATTTCTTTAATCCCCAGTATAATGCTAAACATTCTCTTTCTGTAGTACTATAATTTCTTTCTGCTGGGTTTAAGACTCTACTGGCATAATATACTGCCCTCATTCTAGTTTTGTCCTTTTGTAGTAATATAGCTCCTAGCCCTGTGCTTGAGGCATCACAGGCTAAGTAAAAGTTCTTGAAATCTAATTGTTGAGAACTAATACAGGACCCTTGTCATTTTACTCTTTAGCATTTTGGAAGGCTGTCTCTTGCTCTTTATTCCATTCATATTTGACATCTTTCTTTGTCTTAATTCTGTTAATTGTTTGGCTATCATAACAAAACCCATAATAAAAGGTCTATAGTAGCCTACCATTCCTAGGAATCACGTCTCAATGCTTTTAAATGTGTGGGAGTTGGATATTCAACTATTGCTTTTTATCTTGCCTGCTTGCATGCGTAGTCCATCTTCACTAATTACACATTCGTATTCCAAAGAATATCATTAAATTGACATTTTCTTTAATTTGATTTTTAGTCTCACTATTCTTAATCTTTCTAGGACTATTTCCTAAAGTTTTGAGTGACTTTCTAAATCTTTACTAAAAATGATAACATCAACTAAATGCAACTACCAAATTTTCTATGTCTCTAAAATTTGTAGCATTGATCTAACAAATGTTAAAGGAGCCAGAAGTGAGTCAAATGGCATGACTTCAAATTGTAAGTGCACTTTATGTGTGCTAAAGGTAATATGTAGTTTCGACTCTTCGTCTAGAGGTACTTGCCAATATCCACTCAGCAAATCTAAGGATGAAAATATTTTTGCACCTCCTAATTGAGCTAACATATCTTGAATTACTGGCATTGGCATTCTATCTGGGATGGTGTTGATGTCCTGCAGTCAGCTTACTTGACATTTCTAGCCTCGCAATGCATAACAACCAAGGCTTAATTGTTGCTCTCTCTCTCTCCTGTCTTTATTCTTTCTCTCTCTGTCTCTCTTATTCTTTTTCTCTGTCACATTTATTCTTTCTTTATATTATTACATCTGCCGCTAGAGTTCGATCCGACTCATAAGTGGCTTGGTCACTCCCGCTGCTTTATTGAATGGCTGCTGCACTTGATCATGCGTTAATATTTCCTAATTTGCTTGGGTTAGATGTAAACAAAGTTCTCAAATGCTGTTTTGTCAAGCAGATTATTTAAGGATTCTGATACACGTGACATGATGTGACTCGAAGTATCCCTTGAGCACAGACCAGATTGTCATCCATTTGGGCTTTGTTGCTGGCCGCCATTTTGTGAATGTGTGGCAGGATAACTACCTATTTACGTTAATCTGCAGTGAAAAAAGAAGTGTACTTAACTTAAAATACAAAGGATAGAAGGAAACAACACCAACCTAAGTTACACATTACGTTACTCGCACCAAAAGAGAGTTAAGTAATACACAGCCCCTGTCTTGCAGTATACTCGCTCACCTCGGATGAGTCTCATTATTCAATTTACACAACAGCTAAATTACACCTTCTGTTCCAGAAGGGAAGCTCCTAGATTCTAGGCTAGCTATCAGGCCTCCGGGCCTACGATAAATTTCAATATCTATGCCCTCATTCTCAGGCAAATGGGCTGACAACTGTGAGTGCCCTACCACCAAACTCTAAACACCATGCCTCGCTTAACCTCCCACGAGGGCTAGCACTTGGATGGTCTGGTTCAAAGGACCACTACATTGTGCGATAGTCTGCACGATCAACCCACGATTTACGATAGTGACTTAGCCCCCATGCAAGGACAAACAGAGACACGTACCAGGTTTTTACAATTTATTTACAAAAATAAAACCATCTCAATCACCACCCTTACACAACAATCACACAAAACCTTCAGCAAAAGCACGACAACGAACTTACAATTACCGTGCTCGCAACACGAGACACATGGGGCATGAGTGCCTTCAACCTCAAAGTACTGAGAATTGCTACAACTGCCACATTACCACTGCAGCACACAAACGTCCAAACAGTTAGCCTACTCTCATTCAACCACTTTCATTACAAGCTACAGCTCCGTGGGCCACTCTGATCCCAGACTACACCAACCTTTTGGGAGCCCAAAACTGTGCAAGCATGACTGAAACATGAAAAGCATATGGATAGCATGGGTGGATGAATGGAGAGAAGATACTTCATCATGAAACGAGGAAGACCATGACTATGAGGGAGTGCTACTGGACATCACCTGCTGAAACCTGACATCCAACCTTCTGTTGGAAAACATTTTTACGCCACGAAGATCTAAGGAAGTCAGGACAAGCACAGTTTGCAAGTTTGACTTTCAGGAGGATGAAAGCTTCCCAAAATGAACTATGCTGGGCACTGATAGCTGCCATTGTGATGGGGAACATTGTCACATTTGGGGTATCAAAGAAGTCTAAGAGCAGCTTACTCTAGAAATGTACATTTGAAGGCGGCATAGAAGTCTCGGCGTGGGTTGTGTTGGAATTATAGTGACTATGGGATTTTGGAGCACTCTATGGATCTGCAGTATTCATGGAGCAGTATCCTGGTGTGAGAACTGTTAATAATCTAAACTGTAGTTTTGCTAAATTTTAAAATTTTCATTTTTGATTCCAAGACTTCTTGTCTATACTCTTTTATATGTAGTTCCTGTGAATTAGAATAGCCATGAAGATCTTGGACTGGTAGATGAAAAATTAGATAGCTTAGGAATGACTATGAATACAGCAGCACTGGAGACAATGAAAGAGTACCAGATATTTGAAGTTTTGTCACTAAATTGTTAAACCACTTGTACATTAGCACGAGAAAATGAAGAAAAAGACTGTACAATAAAAGCACAATTAAGATATGGGAAGGTATGGATAGACTGGGAAGGATATGGAGAGGCTGCTCTTCTTATACAGTGATAGGAAACAAACCTGTCACCCAAATCAGGGCGCCACAAGGAAGTTTGGACCAACATGACTGCATTGGACACTGCACCTGGCTGGCTGCACTTGTGATGGGGGACAGTGTCACCCTCAGCGTATCCAGGATGTATGGAACCACCTTACTTTGTGGATGTACATTTAGAGGAGGCGTGGAAGCTTTTCAATGTGGCTGTGTTGAATGTGGGAGGCTAAGAACTTTCAGCTCTCATGGGATCCAAGGCATCAAGCTCTCATAGGATCCAAGGCATTCATGATGAGGCATCTAGCTTGAGGGAATTTGTTAATCATTTTCCTACGTTACAAAAGTTTGTCTTAAACTTTCAAATCAAATTTACATCATTTTCATACTCACTTTTCATTGATTTTTTTTTGGTAATGTATCTGGAATAGCCATAAAGAACAAGGGTTAGTGGTGAAAACAAATGGGTATAAATTGAATGAATACAGCATTAACGTAGTTATACTTATTACTCCCTGAAGAATAGCAAAGTACTTGAGATATTTTAGGTTTTGCATGTGTAATCTATGTGGAAGCCACAGTACATTTGCTCTGGAAGATAATGAAAAAGACAATTACCAAAAGCATGTTAACACATATCTGCATATCGATCTATCTATTAATCCATCTTTCAGTATCATATATATATATATATATATATATATATATATATATATATATATATATATATATATATATATATATATATATATATATATATTTATATGTTTCCTGGTGCAGGTGGTTCTTGTGACTCCACATTTATTACTTTACTCTAAAATGGCCTTGCAAGATAGCAGGACATATAAAAAAACACAAACTAAAGGAGTGGTACAAGGAGCGGAGGGCTCTTTCTCCAGGAAGTGTGTGAAACGTGGATACAAATAGGTATGATATAACACACAAGATCAAAGGAAAATGAACTGAAACACGTTAAATTGCCGCTGCAGAGTCCTCCCAAAGGAGGGAGCTTGGGAATGCCAGGAACGCATGGACCAAGGAGAGTTCTGCTACGATCGTCCTTCTGAAACGATATGAGGACCCAGGTTACAAATCTAATGCTGGAATTTGGGGAATGAATTACTCGGGTGTGCACTGAGGGCGCCAAGGACTTCCCCGAGGCGTTACTTGTGACTCAGAGCAAGGAGGCAGTGAACACGTGGGCCGGGATTGAACCAAGAAGCATCAGGGAATACCAAGTTATAGGCCCAGAAATTTAATAAATGCACAAGGGCGAAGTAACGTGACTAAGCAGCACCGTTCTGGGTGCTACCATTGTAGAGGCGTAAGGCTGGCGATAGGTGTCCAGCGGCGTCTTCTGCCAGAAGATCACGTGTGTGCGTAGACAAAGGGCCTCCTCACCAAGGAACTGCTTTCAAGTCGTAGGTTGAGTGGAAAAGAGGCGCCCTTGTGATGATGAAAGGCCGCGGTTGAGTTTCCGCTCGCTTTGGGACTTGCAATCCCCACTGCAATCTTTGATGGCCACGTGGATGGGGGTACGGAGCAAAGGGCAGTTAACTTCCACGTGGCGACGAGGAAAGAGGGCGGGGGCAAGGTCACTCGTGACCTCTTGGCTTAAGCTATGACTGTGTGTGAGCATGCTTTTCGCACCCCTGACCTTTTGTGCTTCTGGACAGGGTAGAGCGGGGAGGCGATGTGTCTGACCGGGTCGCATCTGTATCCAAAACAGCTGATCGTCCTGCCTGGATTTACTCTCCTGTACCAAGAGAATGGCGCAAGCCAGTTTACTGCCCGAGGTGAGGATTAAATCTTTTCAGTGTCCCTTATGATCTGACTAACACTGGTTAAACTAACCTGAACCAGTATTCCTACCTCTCACAGAAGTTCAAAATAGACAGAGGCCTATCTATCGGCTGAGCAAGCGGAAAGCGGGGCACTTTCATAGCGTATTTTGTGCTAATCTTTACAATATATATATATATATATATATATATTATATATATATTATTATATATGCTATTATTATAAACCAAGCAGGCACAGAGTGGCTCCCCTGTTACCTTTGTTTGTGAGAACCGCATGACGATCATTATTTGACCTAGAAATCAGGCCAGTTATCAACATTCGATCTGTCCTTTTTTTACCTGGAACAGATATTGAGATGACACAGATAACAGGGGCCAGGAGGAGATTTATGCCACTCCTAAATAAGCTTAGCCCAACTAAGCTTCTTAAATGGACTTTCTAAAGGCAAATTAAGCTGCCTGAATTGTCTCACCTCCGCAGGAAACCCGCCAGGGCAACAGAATCGCTGTCTACCTGGCCCGGTGATCACATCAACGCAAGCGGCCCTACCCTGGCTGCGTGCCTTAAAAGGAAGAGAAGCAGTTAGTTAGTAGGTTAGTCTTGTAAAGTCGTAAAGGACAGCCATACACACGGGTGGGTGATGGCTTGCTGAAGACATTCATCTCCCTGTCCCGACTCAGACTCAAGTCATCCTTGAGACAAGCCTGTATCGTCCGGTGACCCTCGTCCTTCTTCGTCAGAGATAGCTTCCCCTACGGTAAAGTGTGGTGAAGACTTTTCCGGTCACGATATTTTGCCCTTTAGGCTTAGATGCCAGCATTTCACTTCTGTCCTTGTACTTGGATTTATCAGTGCCATTTCAATGTCCTGTGTTCAGTATAAAGTGGTGTTTCATTCCTTGAGTCTTTGGCACACTCAGTGCAAATGAGACTTATTCTGTGTTAAATTGTGATTCTGTGTTAAATTGTTCCTTTACTGGCGATATGTGTGTAAAAATCTCTCTTGCAGAGGACCCATTACTTGATGGACTCATCTCGGCCTGTGCCTTGCTTTTAATCAAGACTCCATAGAGATCTTCAGGCGTTGCAGCTATTGAGATTACTTATCATTTCCCTTCAAATGCTTGCTTTTGTAAATATAATTCTTTAATTTATCCCAAGTGTTTACGTAACATTTCCTTATGAAGTAGAGCCTTCAGCTCCTAAATTTCCTCCTTTTTCTAATTTTTTTTTACGATTTCCCTTTACGCAAGTCAGAACTCCAAGGCCAATTAAATAAAGCTTCCATTGCCGGCCTGTAAGACCATAAACCCCAGGAAATACGTAAAATGGCGTTTCTAACCATAGATCTCGTTGCAGTTGCATTTTCCCCATTATTGTTGTGTCATTGCATTTGCAACTCATGAATCCAGCTAATGTAAAGCTAAGCTGGGTGTGAGACAAATTCGAACCTGTTATCAAGAGCACAGACCAAGAGAGTTCCGTAAGTAATGTGTTTATCTTGTAAAATTTTTTTACAATCGTGACTGTTCTAGGAATTAGAAATAGGGACATGTATTCAATGAGAGAAGAACTGCTGTATTAGATTCATTAATGCATGCCTTTCAGGATGGTAGTTAGGAAATAATCACTGCTAACCATTCTTTACTTCGAGAATAGTGCAGAAATTCTGTGTTAAAATCTTGCCATATTCTTTGCTTCGAGGAATAGTGCCAGAAATTCATGTGTTCAAATCTTTTGCCATATTTTGCTTCGAGGAATAGTACGAAATTCCTCTGTGATAAATTTTACTTCGCATTTCGGAGTAGCGAATTATTTAGGCGCGAATAAATTCCCACGTGGGACAAGACGAGATCAGCTTGCATTGCTGAAATACTTCTCTCAGTTTAGTTAAAACTCGAATTAGGCGTTAGGAAAGCGAAATTTAAACTCCGCTTCTAGGGAAAATTACTAGGTAATTTTTCACTGTTATCTCTCGGGAGTCACAGACGGTCTATAAATAGACGGGTCCATTCACACAGAATCTAAAAATAACTCCGGTGATTGTCAGACGACCTTCAACCCCGCCCCATGCCCGCGTGTGTACCCGCTTTTTCTCTCAGCAAAAATTTTCTTTTTGGGTTTTTCCCGTTAGTAATTTCTAAGTCCTAAGGGACGAATCGTATTTCCAAGTCCTACAGGCAAACCAAATCAAATTCTACGTCACAAGAGGCGAGAATTTCTCAACCAAATTCCAAATCCTAAGAGACTCCTAATAAAATTCTACGTCACCAAGAAACGAAAATTTCTCAACAAATTCGAGTCCTAGACTCCTAATAAAATTCTACGTCACAAGAGGCGAAATTTCTCAACTAAATTCAAGTCCTAAGAGACTCTAATAAAATTCTATGTTACACGAGGTGAGAATTTCTCAGCCAAATTCCAAGTCTAAGAGACTCTAAAATTCTACGTCGCACAAGTCGAGAATTTCTAATTCCTATGAGGAGCAAATTCTACGTCTAGAGACTCCAAAATTCTACGTCGCGAGAGGCGAGAATTCCTAATTTCTACAGGAAAACCAAATTCCAAGTCCTAAGAGACTCTTAAAAAATTCTACGTCAGAAGAGGCGAGAATTTCTAATTCCTATGGGAAACCCAAAATCAAGTCCTTTTGAGACATGATATTAGTGTATTTCACACACATCTAAACCCTTACAGGACTGATCATTTGTAATATATGTGTGGAGAATGGCGTAATAACAGAAGCATCTTAGCAACAACATAACTTTATTTCCGTTACTGTTTGACAGCATCATGCTCAACAACCAAACACATAGCGCTCTCCTGGCCCAATACATTCAAAACATAGAAGATGTTCCTAAAGTTAAGGAGAATGTCCCAAGAGAGTTAAATTGCATAGTGCATTAAAGAAAATGGGTTTTTACAGACACTACATCCCTCCCTTGCTGAGCATTCAAACTCAACACACATGCTACAAAACAATATAAAAAAAATCAAAGATCTCTTCCTTTACAAAACATCAGAAAAAATATTTTATATTCAGTATTAGCTAACTCAAACATAGATGGCATTACATACTGTATACCCAAAATTTTATTACCCCCATAGTCATTCCAAATATCTAGGAGGTTTGCCTAGTAGACCTTCTTTCAACAATATCAGCACCTGGTGTAGGTCTACTTGATGTAGCATTATCATTTGAATTAACATTTGGCTGTTCCTGACCTGACACTGAACCATTTACATGAAACTCATCATTGTCAGATCTAAAATGGAATTCATTAACATCATTGAATTCACCAACATCATTGCTACGGTCATTTCAAAACTCAAATTTATCTTTTTCATTTTCAAAATTCATTTTTTTCATATGAACAACATTCCTCCTCCTTTGTATTCCCTCAGTACTCTCAACTTGAACACTATTACCTTTTTTCTCAATGACTCTATAAGGTTCACTACAAATACAATTTGACAATTTGTTTCTTTACTTTGTTGTAAAACTGCTAAATTGTAAGAGCCTGATGTCGTCTCTTCCGAACACGTGTGTGTTCGTGCGTTCGTCAAGCATCATCCATCGGAGTGGACAAGACAACAAGAGCATCTCGTTTTCTTTCTCTAAAGGAACGCGATTTCAACCACTTACAGCTCAGCTCATCTGGTTTTCCTAACCGTGTCTTGATGTATGTACAATCACCACTACTTGCATTGCCATTCAAGTATTCTAATCATGTACTCATAATATTCAACAGATCTTCTGTATCAAACTGTGAGTGTGTTTCTGTTTGTGAAGACGCCAAACGTCTCTCCATTTCACATATATTATGCTACTGCATTGTATTCATTAATCTGTCTTGAATCTCATGCAGTGTATGTGGAATTTCCTGGCAACTACATTGATATATGTTTCATCACTTGTATATTAATTATGTCTCTGCCGACAAACACAGATGCGTGAGTCTGTACCCCTCTGTTTGTTTTACAAAATCTGTATGTGGAGCGCTACTTCTGCTCGCACACGTCGATAACACCTTCAGATTCTGTACATTAATCTCAGTAGGAACTACAATAAACCAATCAGCACCCAGCCAGTATGTCATTCAATCCCAGTCCTTACACTGGCTGACCCTGGAGTGACCCGAAGGACCTGGCGACCCAGATGGCGACCCGCGCGCTGACAGACCGCTGCCGCCTCGCGCTTCCTGCCATTCCCGAGTTCTCGGTAGAAGTCCGAAGCCTCGAGATGACCACCCCACCACCGGAGCCCTGGATGCCTCATCCGCGGGAAACCGCAAACTGCCCCGCACTCACGTACTGAGACGAAGCTGACCAACAAAGGACCGTAACGTCATCCTTCCAGCTGCTGCCGCCCGCTCTTGAGCTGGCTACAGGATCATCGCCATCATCCTTCAGCCCTTGAGCCGGCCACCGAAGGATCATCTGACATCGCCCTTCCCAACCCCGCTCCCGTCCTCCTCAAGCTCTGCCAGCCAGCGCCAGCCGCTAGCCTCCTACCTGCCCTAGCCCCAATCCCTTCGAGCTAGCCACAATTGTCGGCAAGACAATTTCCGCATCAATGCCTCACTTTTGGGAAGTATTGCCAAACCCGTCACCGTCTCTTCAAACAATCAGACGTTGCCCACGTCTTGGGAAATAATGTAGAGCCCGACTGTCTCTTCCAAACACGTGTGTCGTCAATCGTCATCCATCAGAGTGGACAGGACAAAGCAAGCGTCTTGTTTTCTTTCTCTGGCAGAATGCGATTTCAACCATACAATATTTCCGTCTGTTTCTCCCTAACCATTGTTGTCTCGATTTGTGTACAATCACCATTACTTGCATTGCCATGCAAGCATTCTAATCATGTACTCATAATGTTCCACCGAATCTTCTGTACCAAACTGTATGTGTTTCTGTTTGTGAAGACATAAACGTCTCTCCATTTTACATATATTATGCTACTGCATTGTATTCATTAATCTGTCTTGGATCATGCAATTGGCCATATGTAGAATTTCTGGCCTTTCCATTGATAGCAAACTTTTCATCCTGTATGTTAATCATGTCTATCAATACCGCCATCTGTTGTCTGCCGACGACACAGATGTCTGAGTCTGTATCTCTGTTTGCTCTCTCTGTGTGTATGTCACGGGAGAATTCTTCCCCCACCAAGACATTAAGATATATGAGATAAGAGAGAATAATAATACTACTATACAGATGCACTGTTGTCAGTCTTCTTGCCTGGAGACAGGGGTCGGAGAATGGTACTGTGTCATATGATTCACACAGTAGGTATGAACTACGGCCGCTTACGCTGCCAGGGAATTAGGAGTAGTCTATCCCCCCTGCCCTGTTACATGATATTCCTTGGATGTGGGTCTTATTGCACAGTGAGGCCAGGTGATGTCTTCCCACTGGGAGGCAATTGAAGTGATGATTTCCATTTTTAGTGGTAAGGTACGATGGTATTGAAGAAAATCCGTGCCAAATTTCTCCCAGGTCTAGTCTCCCGGACTTGGTTAATTTACATAGTCTTCAGAACTCCTGGACTAGATCCAATTTACATATTCTTCAGGACTCCTGAACTAGGTCCAATTTACATACTCTTCAGGACTCCTGAACTAGGTCCCTGGAAATATTCCTTTTATTTAATTTTATTTTCAAAGAAAACAACAGTGAGTATTTTAAAACAACAAAAATAACTTTTTATTGAGAGATCTCAAAAAAAAATACATGAACTACATACTATGGGGAATGGCTTTCCTTCACAACAAGATAAGTATCAAAAATGGAGCAGCCCTGGAATCAATTAATTTACAGTAAGGTGTAAATCATTTGATACCCTACTCCACACAGTACTAAATGTTTGTACACAACATATGTCAATGGATAAGGCTACCTGAAAGATTTCTGAGAAACACTTAAACTAAAATGAGGTAAAACTAGGCTAAGGTGCCTTTCAACAGGATATAGTCTAGGCTAGGCCTCTTCAGAAATCGTTAAGGATAGCCTATGCAAAGTTTACATGGCTGATTTTTACTAGGTTACAATAGGCCACAAGTTAGGTTAGTTTAATGAGGGTATAGGCTAAGTCCTATGTAATTAAGTTTTCATGAACTTTTATATATAGCCTAAGCTATTTGTAACAAAAGTGTCATAATTCCTCATTCAAACAGAATTAGTCTAGGGTAGGCCTTCTTAAGTACGAGTATAGCCTAGTCTAAAATCGTGATCGGCAGTGGAAACTTCCATGAGGGAGGTAGGGGTAAACCCAAGATACCCTGTCGGACAGCCATTTTGTGGCCCCCTTTAGGCACTGGTATCTACAAAAACTTTACATAAACAAAATACTTATAACTATCTTTTCCTAACGTTTTACAACCCTATCAAACGCTAAGTTACAACTCAAACTAACACAGCAAATATCGCGACAACTAATGATGTGAGAGATATTTCACGACTACGAAAAATTACATTAAGGCGTTGCCAATCACGTTTGACTGGGCATGCAACAACGCTGCACTTAAATCTTCGTCTGCTGCTGTTCTTTCACTTGATACTGATCATATTCAATAATGAACTAACGGTAATATTATGACTTTAAAAGCTTACCTTGCAAAGGATGAATGTGCTTGTATTAATAATTTGGTAAAATAGCCAAAATGAAGGAATTGGACCGCTTGACGTCCTTTCACGCAACAGTGTTCTCGTCCTTACATGTTTCTTTAGTATTTTTAATAATGCAGACAAAAGATTCAGGACAGCGCTCCCACATTCAGAGCGAAGAAAAAACAAAACAAGGGACTGGCTACACTTCCCTATGCATTCGATGTCCACAACAAAAATAGAAAACATTTATAATCACAATCACTCTTTAACAGTAGTGTAAAGATATTAGAGGAGGATGATGAATCAATTCCTAAACAAATCAATAATTAAAGGCATATTTTCCCGTACATGTAGACCAACGCTACTTTACTGCTCGCACGCGTCAATAACATCTTTGAAGATTCTGTACAAAATCTCGTAGGAACTACCAATAAACCAGTAAACACCCAGCCAGTATATCACGCCAGTCCTAGTCCTTACACTTGTGACCCCAGGTGACGGACCTGGCCGACCGGAATGTGAGCCCGCGTGCCGAGCAGACCGCTGCCGCCTCGCTGTTTCCTGCCATTCCCAAGTTCTCCAGTAGATGTCCGACCCTCAGAGATGGCCCACCCCACCACTGGAACCCTGGATGCCTCATCCCAGGAAACCTCAAACCGCCCCACATTTGGATGAGTTGACCAACAAAGGACCAGCCGCGTCGCACTTCAGCCTGCTGCTGCCCCTCGAAAGCTGGCTGCAGGGATCGCCGCCCGTCATCCCTACAGCCCTCCGAGCCGGCGCAAAGATCGTCCGACGTCGTCCTTCAACCCGCTCTGTCCTCCTTGAGCTTTTGCCGGCCGGCGCCGCCACTTCAGCCTCTACTCGCTAGCCCAAGCCCTTCAGGCCAGCGGTGGCCGGCAAGGCAATTTCCGCATCGATCGTCACTTGGGGAGGAGTATTGCGCTGAAACCGTCGCCCACGACACGTCCTTCCAAACACAACCATACTGCACCCTCTGCCTGAGCAGTCTCGTCTCCGCCGGGCCAATTAATCAGACGTTACCCACATCTTGCGGGAGAGTATTTGTAAGAGCCTGACGCCGTCTCTTCCAAACGTGTGTGTTCGAGCGTTCGTCAAGCGTCATCCATCGGAGTGGACAAGACAACAAGAGCATCTCGTTTTCTTTCTCTAAGGGAACGCGATTTCAACCATACAATATTTCCGTCTGTTTCTCCCTAACCATTGTTGTCTTGATTTGTGTACAATCACAACTACTTGCATTGCCATGCAAGCATTCTAATCATGTACTCATAATGTTCCACCGAATCTTCTGTATCAAACTGTATGTGTGTTTCTGTTTGTGAAGACGTTAAACATCTCTCCATTTCACATATATTATGCTACTTCATTGTATTCATTAATCTGTCTTGAATCTCATGCAATTGGCCACATGTGAAATTTCCTGGCCTTTCCATTGATATATGTTTCATCACTGTATGTTAATTATGTCTCTTGATATCGCCATCTGTTTGTCTGCCGACAAACACAGATGCGTGAGTCTGTACCTCTGTTTTGTTTCGTCTGTGTATGACGTTACTTTACCTTCGCACGTCGATAACATCTTCAAAGGTCTGTACATTAATCTCAGTAGGAACTACAATAGAGAAGCCAGTAAACACCCAGCCAGTATGTGTTCAATCCCAGTATTACTTACACTGTTGACCCGGAGTGACCTGAAGGATTACCAGCGACCCAAGATGCGACCAGCTGACAGATTCCTTAGCGCCTCGCTGCTTCCTGCACCATTCCCGAGTTACTCCAGTAGAAGTCGACCCTCGAGATGACCCACCCCACCACGGCGGGCCTGGATGCCTCATCCAGGAAACCTGAAACTGCCCCACACTGCGTACTGGGCAGGCTGACCAGCGAAGGACCAGCCAATGTCATCCTTCAGCCTGCCGTCACTCTTGAGCTGGATCTCATCTGGCGTCACCCTTCCAACCCGCTCTACTGTCCTCCTCGAGCTCCTGCCGGCTGGCGCGCCGCCAGCCTCCTACCTGCCCCCTAGCCCAATCGCCGAGCCAACTACAATTGTCGGCAAGACAATTTCCACATCGATGCCCCGCTTTGGGGGGGGGAAGTATTAAAGCCCGTCACCGTCTCTTCCAAACAATCAGACGTTGCCCACGTCTTCTGACACTATTCTTTCTGGCAAACCATGCGTTGCAAAGATTTGCATGAGTGATTTTATAGTTACTACCGATGATGTTTGCAGTTGGTATAACTTCTGTACATACTATAGCCATCTACTAATATCAGAAGCTATGAGTATCTAAAAATGGTTCTGCAAAATCTATATATGCCTGCGTTGCCATGGGTATCGGGGTAATTCCCATGGATGCATTCTTGTTTGTTTAGGATTATTTTGTTGCAATGCACAATTCATACACTTTTTCACCAAATTTTCAATGTCCCTATCCACACCTGGCCACCAAACATAAGTTCTAGCAATTGCTTTTGTAGCTCTTGTGAGTTACTTCCTTCTATAATTCTCTCTATTAACCTCTCTTCTATATCAACAAATTCACAAGTAGCAGCTAATTTTTTTAACCTGGTCACAAAAGTGTCTATTTTCTCACCTGATTCTTGTGATGCTAGTACGAACTGATGACGCTCAAAGTATTTATTGACTTGAGGAGCAAAATAGTTTGTAAGCCTTCAATTGTGTCCTCCCAGAGAATTGATCACTAAAATGAAGTATAATACACAACTCAAGAAACAAAATTTGGCAGGAAACCATATATACAAACAATCATTACAGAAAGTAAAACTATTTAATCAGGCTGTTGGGCCCCTTAAGTCAATACTAGAATTCTTTAAGAGACCCTTCTTTGGAAGGAACCTAGAGTCTTACATGCTGAAGAGCCAACAAAGTGATTTTTGTTCTAAATTATGACTTTGAATTAGGAAAATTCAACTGACTAGGTATATTTTCTTGAAATTACGAATACTTGCACATTTATAAATTTCTTTACTTACAATATTATTTTCAACAATGCCCAAGTTTCCATCAAAGGCATTATTTAACGAAATGAGGCCGCCTTCACTACATCTTATGGTGGGTCTGTCCAAGCATTTATACACAACTTGACCATACTTTTACCTTATATATTTATATATATATATATATATATATATATATATATATATATATATATATATATATATATATATATATATATATATATATATATATAGTGTGTGTGTGTTTGTGTACAAAGGGTTTAGTTAAGATGCAGAATATAATTACTCACCTTTTGCTATTGAATTTTCTTTGTTTTTTTCTTCATTGGATTTGAACCTTCTAATTTAACCAAGAAATATTTTCATCGTAATGTCTTTCATTACTGAAATACACAGTAAAGTACCGTAACTGTCTTAAGGGTCAGGAAGTTTCTCTCAATTACACCAAGAGAGAAGATTCAATATTTGTTTGAATAGTAATAAGCTATAAAGTTATTTTTTTTTATAACAAGCCTCCTGTTAAACCCTGGAGATGCTCATTCTCTCGTGAAGAAAAGCCAGATTTTCCCCTACGAGTGATTGAGCTCTTTTGAAACTTATTCAAATTTTCAGAAGCGAAAGCTTTGTTTCGTATCTACTTATAAAAAACTAAATAAATTATTCACATAAAGATACAACGGTGCGGGGCTCGTTAATGAGCAAAGAGCGGACAGTAATTAGAGAAAAGGATTCTGGTCTTTAGACTTCCCACTTTGCCCTGGGAAACAATACAAAGCCAGGTCATTTGAAGAAACGTTCTGAGCACTTGGGCACAGTGGCAGAATGTAATCACTTCCTGGCTAATACCTTTAACCTAATTCCAACCTTTCTCGTGCCGTTCGTTTACAGCATATCCCGAGTATTTCACCAAAAGATTTTGATGAATTAGGATGGAATGACTCATCGCAGCATCACTGGGGTTTAGTGGTTAAATATATTTCACTCTGGGTTACAGGTGTTTTAATGTTTCTCTTGATACAGAACACAAATGATCGTGAATTCTGATCATTAGTTTCATTAAAGTCAAATGTGACCATATTAGCTGGTCCGCTGGTATAGTGGTTAGTGTCGTGGTCTGCCATTCAGATGTTGCGGGTTCGCGTCTCCCCAGGGCAATGAAAAATCACTGGCTCTGTATCATGATCTGTTGCTGCTGCAGTGTGGGGTCTGCGGTGGAGGTTGAAAACCAACATTCTTTGGAAGCCCGTCAATGCCCTGTGGGCTTGTTCCATGTGAATAGGTTTCATCTACTGAAATAATAATAATAAATAATGATAATATTCAATTTTGTAGGTAAGGTGAAAATGAGAACTAGGGTGGTTACATAGTAGGGTTTCTGTGCAGATAGTGGATGGATAGAGAGAGAGAAATATAAATAATAGAGCTAAACTGAAGATGACTGCTAAACTGACTCTCGTCGAATCATCATCGCTTCTTCACCAATCCCTGGAAGGTATTCAGTTTAATTCCAATTCGTTCTGTAAAGAATGTCTGACGTCATCGGAGCTTTTTCAGGATTTACGAAAACCTCGACGATACAAAGATTTAACCTAAATACGTGACAAATCGACTTAATCTGAATTCAGAGTAAACTGGATGTCAAAAATAATTTTTACTCTATAGATTAGCATCCGATATCCACAAGTTTTTTTCAAAAAGTCCTCATTACTGGGCTTCCTTTCCAGTGCCTGGAAATTTATCATTTCCTTTCAATTTATGAATACATCACAAAGTCCCACTGCTTATGATACGAACTGCTTTTGTTGCATGTATCCGATGGTGGTGGCTTTTACTAAAAGATCGCTCGGTAAAAAGGTAGAAATCTATTAACCCATATAGTGAAGGGTTTCCATTTTTGAGAGAGAGAGAGAGAGAGAGAGAGAGAGAGAGAGAGAGAGAGAGAGAGAGAGAGAGAGAGAGAGAGAGAGGCAATTTGCTTTACAAACACCTAGAAAAGTTACACATTCAAGAGCTTATTGCATATTGTAATAAAGATTCTGAAAGGATTCCGTTTATTTTTCCCCTGAACTGAATGTGGGATGTCGAGAGCGCTTTGGAAATGTTCAGTTCGTTCATAATAATGTTTTCCTTAACAAAAGAGACAATCTAATTTTGCCTTCAATTAGTACACTTTGGACAGCAATCATTTTTACTCCCTGGACATACCAATTAGTTCAATTTTTTTTTTTTTTTAAGACAGCGTGAAGCCAATTGATATAATTGACTTGAAAAATCATAAACCATTCTGCCATTATTAGAGGAAATGCCATCTTTTCTTTTGAGTGTGTGTGCGTGTGTGTGCAGGATCTTTTCGAATAATATTCATTCGCTCAGAAATTGCGTTTTTTAAACTTACCCACGTCACTGAAAATTCTGCTCAACATTAAAAGAGAAACTAGTTCTCTCTCTCTCTCTCTCTCTCTCTCTCTCTCTCTCTCTCTCTCTCTCTCTCAATAAATCAGCGAAGATTCGAAAAATGAAAATAGCTGTACTTGTTGTGATATCAGAAAAGTTCCCTGATTTCCCACAAATACAGGTTGCAATTTCTGCCATAAAAATAAATAAATGGAGATATTTAAACTACCAGATAATTCAATAAACAGAACTTTCAGAAATAAGTAAAACTGTTTACTCTACTGATTCTCCTTGAGATGAGCAATGTTTGTTGTTTTATTGTTAAAAGCAAAAAGGGCAATTTATGTACAGTAGCTATACACATGATTATTGTACGTCACATTAAGTACCATCATCGTTATTTCTTGCTATTTTTATTTTCCTTTGAAAACCAACGAAATTTAGCAGTTTTAATTGTCAAAGGTCATATAATCACTATCATAATGAGCGGTTTTCAGATTAGCTTTATGATTTTCTGGTCGCTCATTTGTGTCAAAGACCTGATGGAATTTCTTTTTCAGTTTTCATGAACTCTCATTTCCAAAACAGAAATTCCCTGCTTTACACAATTCATTAAATATATTCTATTAAATTTCCATTTATTTCTAAACTATTCTTAAACCCGTGATTAACTTAACTGTTATATTAAGTCTAAGTTGATAGAGAAAATAGTTTGGAAACAAAAACAGAAGAAATATAAGATACGTCCATTAAGCCATTACACCTGGCGATTTGTCTTCCAAATTAACGGCATGAAAACTTGTAAGAAGCGATGCAAAAATAGACCTGTAGTTGAAATTATTCACTTCATTGTACTGACCAAATTCTGGAGAATTTAGATGTTGGGGCGAAAAAAAAGTAAAAAAAAAAAAATTGCGCCGAATTTTCTTCGGCGCAATCGAGTTTTCTGTACACCGTATGATGCTGTAAAAACTATCAGCTACGACCTCGCAACGCTCAGTTACTCCCCAGATGCGGTCGAGTCAAGATGCGTCGCACGCCTCCGGAAAGCGCTGCCAGACGCACGATCCACGGCTAACCTTAAATTAAATAAAAACTACTGAGGCTACAGGGTTGCATTTTGGTATGTTTGATGAATGGCGGGTGGATGATCAACATCCCAATTTGCAGCCCTCTAGCCTCAGTAGTTTTAAGATCTGAGGGCGGACAGAAGAAGTACAGACGGACAGACAAATCCGCCACAATAGTTTTCTTTTACAGAAAAGTAAAATGCCGAGACTGAGCAACCTTTCCTATGAAGACAAGGAAAGTTTCCATAAGACTTTCCTCCCGGTTTTATTCCTCTCGGAAATTTCTCTAGACCATTTCCCAACTTCCTCACCAAATCCATACAGAGATCCTTACAATACCGAATAACGCGTTAATTTATGACCTTGATTATATATGAAAATAATCGCTCGGAATGTACGATCTATTAAAAAAAAAAAACTCAAATCTCTAGGACAGAATGAACTGTAACAAGGTATTGCGGACAAAGTACTAATACTGCAAGATTTCACCAAATTTGGCTGTTCTCAAAAAACAAAGTCAATGACTTCAATATTTATGGAATAGTACCATACACTGTTTTTCCATTAATGAAACTCTATGTATGTATTTCCTTTGTAAATACAATTAATCAAACCCTGGTTTGGATAATGAGATGGTATACAATCTGTTATATCACTAAAAAAGTGTACTTCCTTAGAATTGTATACGAACTGAAATACAAACTACTTGCCGCGGCAAACCTAACAATTTTTTTTTTTGTAATTAAAAAAAGTTGCCCGAACCACACGTTTACTACTAATATAGTCTAATAAATCTCCACTGGAATAAGTTTGACAAACGTGAAATAAAGTGTCGACATAAAAGATTTTTCTTCAAGTGTTCGTTTCTTAATAAAAAAAAAAATCAACTCTTCCCGTGGCTCTTTTCAACTAAACTGCGATGTTAAGTTAGTGCCCTTCAAATGTCAGAGAGAATATTATTCCCAATCCTCACGCCAATGCAACCTCAGAATTATGGTTTTGAAGCCAAAATGGGAGGACAGAATGATTTTCTTTATCATGTTTTGTTGAAAAAATGTAATCTCAAAAGCCAATATTAGTAGTAGAGTGCTAGCAAAACATAATTAAGACCATGGTTTTACTGCCGTCTAATATTTGCTCCAAAACTATAAAACACAATACATGCAACTTTATATGAAACAACGCTATATATGAAAAAATATATATATATATATATATATATAATATATATATATATATATATATATATATATATATATATATATATATATATATATATATATATATATATATATATATATATATATATATATATATATAATATATATATATATATATATATATATATATATATATATATATATATATATATATATATATATATATATATATATATATATATAAAAAATATATATATATATATATATATATATATATATATATATATATATATATATTATATATATTGAATTCCCTTTCTTCTCCAGCTTCCCTGAGTTTCATAACCAGAGGCTGCTTCCTACGAGGAAGGCAAGTATCCTGACAGGCGAGGGAAGCAGGCCTGATGAGGGCCCCTAGGGTGAGGGCCAAAGGCACCTTAGTGAGGCCTTCTTTGAAGGCATCCTTGAAGGGGAGTGTCCTCTCCAGAAGAGGAAGGCAGGATTCCTTGGAAGATCTGATAAGAAAATCATTGCAGCTTGATTTCCCATTAACTGAATGGTCTTTATTACTTTATTTGTGTTTTTCAGTTGATTAAAATTTTTTTTTTTTTAATTCTTGTATTGTACTCTGCATCACTTAGTTTGTATCAAAATCCTCCCATGCCAAGAATTCATTCAGGAGAAAGTGTATTTCGTATTATTGCCATCAGTCTGTGTAGCACTTTGCGCTGGTTCATGCCCCAACCTTGGGAACTTGAGAAACCGTTTCTTCTCTGAGTTCATCGATGAAGAGGGTAATTATCGTCTTTCCTGGGATCTCGGAGAGGATATTTTGAAGTTCGTGAACGAAGCTGGTTTCTTGAAAATTTATAACGTATCGACAATTCATTTCTACAATTTTATAAATTTCTTGAGAATTTTATGTTTTTTATTCCCTTGATATACATTATTTATTAATGGCGATGATGACCATAGGTATTGCAACGTTGATTTGTATGAGGTTAATGAAAGGTAAAGAGAAGTCCTTAAGAAGAAGGACCCAGTTCACGACTGGCAGCCACGTTTAAATAGGGAGTCCTTCAACTGCCCTCCGGCCCCGCACAGCGTAGAGCGCACCTCTCGCTAATATGTATACAGTATATTTACACACATACATACATACATATATATATATATATATATATATATATATATATATATATATATATATATATAAATTTCTGACTCACGTCAGGATCGAACCCAGGTCTCCCAGGTGGAAAGCAAGGGCGTTATCCATAGGCCATACAAGTCTAAAAGAAGTTGGAACCTGAGAGCAACTGCACTCAAGGAATTACCTGGGCAAGCTAACTGCTTGCATACCAGCGAGTTTTCCCCAACTTCCCGACTCTGCAATGACCCAGACAACATTTCATTGAATTATCCCTTCTGAGTGAATAAGATAGAAATCATCAACACACAATCACGTGTGGAACAGAAATAAATTTCTGACTCACGTCGGGATCGAACCCAGGTCTCTCAGGTGGAAAGCAAGTTATCCACTAGGCCATACAAGTCTAAAGAAGTTGGAACCTGAGAGCAACTGCACCCAAGGAATTACCTGGGCAAGCTTAACTGCTTGCATACCAGCGAGTGACTCAGCAATGACCCAATAGACAACATTTCATTCGAATTATCCTTCTGAGTGAATAAGATAGAAATCATCAACACACAATCGTGTGGAACAGAAATAAATTTCTGACTCACGTCGGGATCGAAAGAGGTGGAAAGCAGCGTTATCCACTAGGCCAACAAGTCAGCAACTGCACCAAGGAATTACCTAAGCTAAAATCAGCAGTTTTTCCCCAACTTCCCGCTTGACAACATTTCATTAATCCTTCTAGTGAATAAGATAGAAATCATCACAATCACGTTGGAACAGAAATAAATTTCTGACTTCGGGATCGCAGGTTCCAGGTGGAAAGTTATTGAGCCATTAAAATTACCTTTGTTTTTATTTTTGACTATTGACCCAATAGACAACATTTCATTCAATTAGTTTGTGAATAAGATAGAAATCATCCACACAATCACGTGTGGAAAGAAATAAATTTCTGACTCAGGAGAAAGTGTATTTCTTGGGTATTATTGCTCTCAGGTTCCAAGTCTTTTAGACATTTTGCGCTGGTTCATGCTTCCCACCTGAGAGACCTGGGTTCGAACGTGAGTCAGAAATTCATTTGTTCCGTTTCTTTTATCTTATTTCAAAGGGATGAATGAAATGTTGGTACTTATCTGAGTCGGGAAGTTTTCCTGGTATCAGTTCTTGAGAGTAATATTTGGTGCAGTTGTTCAGGTTCCAACTTCTTTTAGAAGCAGTGGTTTCCACCTGAAAATGGGTTATCCGACGTGAGTCAGAAATTTATTTCGTTCCACACGTGATTGTGTGTTGATGATTTTAAATATATATATATATATATATATATATATATATATATATATATATATATATATAATGTCGTTTAATATCAGATACAATGAACCTCGGAATATAATATACATAGATAGATATTCAATTTTCCTAATCTATGTACACTCGGCAAGGAAAGTGAGGATACAGTTTTTTTAAATCTTCGGACATATGTTGCTCAATAATGCGACATCTGGCAGCTGTAGAAAGGGGAGGAGCTTCCGTCTTATTGCGTTTGTTTTTTGCTTGACCTCTTATAACTTTCAATCATATACGATAATGAAATCATTGATACTTAAATGCAGTAGTAAGTTTCACAGTATTGTTCAAGTTGTAATTTGCAGCGACAGTTCTAGCAAAATAAAACTTACCAAGCAACCTTACACAAATGAATTTATGACACCCATTGAACGGAATGCTTGCATAATCAGAAACGCGATCTTCCATAATGAATTCAAGAGTTAAATTTGAGCTAAGTCCAACGACTGAATGCATTGTTAGGATGAGAGAGAGAGAGAGAGAGAGAGAGAGAGAGAGAGAGAGAGAGAGAGAGAGAGAGAGAGAGAGAGAGAGAGAGAGAGAGTCTGCTGCTGTGTAAGCCTAGGCCTATATGTACTGTAGAGCTAATTTCATTATTTTTTTCTTTAGAGACTGAGCGATACTACAGTATATTTGTAAAGTATGTTTCAGCAATGAGAGATGAGAGAGAGAGAGAGAGAGAGAGAGAGAGAGAGAGAGAGAGAGAGAGAGAGAGAGAGAGAGTTGCTGTTGTGTAAGCCTAGGCCTATCGGTAGAGCTACTCATTTCATTGTTTTTTTTTTTTTTAGAGATCGAGCTACACTATGTTGGTATAGTATGTTTTAGCAATGAGCAAGAGAGAGAGAGAGAGAGAGAGAGAGAGAGAGAGAGAGAGAGAGAGAGA
This sequence comes from Macrobrachium rosenbergii, assembly GCF_040412425.1. Taxonomy (NCBI): domain Eukaryota; kingdom Metazoa; phylum Arthropoda; class Malacostraca; order Decapoda; family Palaemonidae; genus Macrobrachium; species Macrobrachium rosenbergii. The sequence goes on from NC_089794.1 coordinate 45,736,684, forward strand.
GAGAGAGACTGGCAACGTCAAGAAACATCCAGTTACTTGTGTTTTTCCCCAAGCTCCTGCGCTGCCCTTCACATCATAGAGAACGCTCTTGCGGATTTAAATAGATTTGGTCAACCTACCCTAGGTGTCACAACATTTACTGCCATTAATTCCAGCTGACTTTTAACACCGTGAAATACAAACATGAATGTGTAAAAATTAAAGAAATTAGCATTACCTCGTATGATGATGCAATAATAAGCCTGTTCATAACGGAAAACGAGTAAATATTGCCGTTCTGATGAATAGTACTGCACCGAGATATCCACATACTATCTTTTAGATCTCTATGAACGATGTCATCTGAGAAATTCTGATTGCTTCGTACATGCATGGTGTTTTTAAGTATCTGAACGTTTTTGTTTTGCAGATTTAACATATATGATATAATTTGCATTGTATTTTCATATTCTAGAGTAAATTTACCGAGATTAGGCTATGTGTTTTCTGTAAGAAAAAAATTGAAATTCGATGAACGAAATCTAATGAAAACTGTATCTTTACTTTTCTTGCCGAGTGTACATAGATACAGGAGACTGAGGGTGTTTTATACATACATACAGCCCTTCGTTGGCCGAATCGGTTGAGCTTCAGACTGTCACTTGATGGGCCGGAGTTCAATTCCCGCGACCGGCTGATGAAGAGTTAGAGGAATGTATTTCTGGTGATAGAAATTCGTTTCTCGCTATAATGTGTGGTTCGGATTCCACAATAAGCTGTAGGTCCCGTTGCTAAGTAACCAATTGGTTCTTACGTAAAATAAGTCTAATCCTTCGGGCCAGCCCTAGGAGAGCTGTTAATCAGCTCAGTATAAAATATATATACTTATACATATATATATACATATATATATATATATATATATATATATATATATATATATATATATATATATATATATATATATATATATATTATAGTAAAAATCGTTTATGGCGAATTCCAGGGGACTGTCGTCTGCATTTCATTATAGGCACCATTCGTTATAAAAGGAGATACTTGAAATGATTGGATTACTTCACTTGTGTGTCAAGATTTCTAACACATTTCAATAAAAGACATTGTTAGTTTAAGAATTAGATATGTATTTTAATGTTTAAACAAAATTAAAGTTATGTTTGTAGTTTTTTCTCTATTTAAAACATCTAAATGAGATTAAGTTCATACTCGATGTACACAGTGTCCGGGGTAAGTGTAATACGTGTACATGTGAATTTCACTACGTTTCTAGTGGTTGTGTAATGAACGTAATAATTTTTCATTTGTGTGAAGAAACAATCTGTTGACACGGATTTCACTTGGAATAATAATAACGTAATACAGAAAATTACTTTTAAATATTTTAATTACGCATTACATTAAAAACAACAAAAAGTCATACGCAATTGAAATTAGCAAACAAGCACCAAGAGGTTAAAAAAAATAGTTTTCACTATCATTTTATGCACAAACAGTTTAAGAATTAAGCACTATTGTACCTCAAAAAAACAAGGCCTTCTTGCGGCAATAATTTTTCATAGCTGACAAAGAAAAAATTAAGACCAAAGTAACAACATTCACTGGGATAACAGGTGTTTGATGTTTGTTTAACAATAAAATTATCACTTCTTTACAACAGGTATTTTTAACCACTAAATCTGTCACAGGGACGTACAAAATAGTTCGCTATATAACTGATTTCGTAATAAAGAGTTCGTTACAAACCTACAGTTTTAAATTCATTTATTTGAATAGGGACCGGGGATTTCACTTTCATTCGTTACAAGCCTGTACGTTATAAACGAACGTTACTTTGTGTGTGTGTGTGTGTGTGTGTGTGTGTGTGTGTGTGTGTGTGTGTATGTATGTATGTATGTATATATATATATATATATATATATATATATATATATATATATATATATATATATATATATATATATATATATATATATATATATATATAAATATATATACATACATATATATATGTATGTATATATATATATATATACATACATATACATATATATATATACATATATATACATATATATATATATATATATATATATATATATATATATATATATATATATATATATAAAACGGACACCTCATAGTCATGTGTAAAAAATCGTTAAATCATTCCGCTAAATGCATCAATGAATGATTACCGACCGAACTCCTAATAAATGGCTGAATGTTCATTGATAATAATTTCTCTCTCATTCCTGTCTGCCCTATAATATACCACCTCATAAATCTTACCATCCAATAATTAGCGTTCGGTGACTGACTGAAGTCCATCGGCTATCATGAACCGCCAGCTAATGGCTGAGCAGAATTACTGGCGGACAACAAGCGCTTCCTTGTTTGCAGCGACCACAACATGAAGACCAAACAGAATGAGCCGAATGGAGTGGGTTGCTCAGGGAGCAAGAGCCCGTGCTGTGGAAGGCCGATTTAAAATCATAAGAGCAATCTACCTCCGGGTTCTGACCGGGATACGTTCAGTGAGCTGCCACGGGAACAACGATATTCCAAAGAGATTTAATTATTCTTCGCTCAGGAAAAATTGTCGACCAGATTTTTGGTTGCCATGTTTCCGCCAGTTGTATACAATAGTCATAAGCTTCTTTTTAATTATTTGAAAAATATTATACTTCTTTCTCTCAGTTCCATGTGGAATTTATTTGGCTGTTGGAAAATAAACAGATTCTTACTCATATATTTTACAATATAATGTTGGAATTTTATGTCCCTGGATTTTTTCGACGAATTCAAAAAAAGGACCCTTTAATCTAGATTATTTACATCATACACACACACATACACACACATATATATAAATATATATATATATATATATATATATATATATATATATATATAAATATATATATATATATATATATATATATATATATATATATATATATATATATATATATATATATATATATATATATATATATATATAGCGCTGGAAAACTAAAAGCTATGATTCCAGTATAACAAAATCTCGACAATAAATATAAATGGACCTGCTCATTTGCACGTCTGAAACCAAGCAACTCATAAATCAATATTCTATTACAGGACCTCGTTCTATGACATTGTTAGATTTATTCTTTAATGACCAACCATACCAGTATTTCTCTTCACACGATATCATATATTCTGACAAATTATTTTCGTCTATTGCGAGGCTGCTGATTAGTCAGTTCGCTGAGTTTATCGGTGCAGGTGGCAGCATTTCGGCTTTGAGTTCAAGAAGCTTTTATATTCTGAATTATGACTTCCCTCCATTTCATGGCCACAAGACAAACATTCACTAATAATATAAATGGCTTACTCTGAATTACTAATTTTAAAATCTTTACATTTAAACTTTGTACAGAAAGTTTCGAAAATGATGTCACGGCTTCAAGGACTTTCCAAAAGGAAAGAGACAGGGAGAAAATATTCATTAAAAGTTTCCTTGTTTTCAAAGACAAGATATTTAAGTCTCGCCATTTTCCTGCCCTTTGGCCAACGGGATTCCTCTGCATCGTTGCCAGACCTTCGTGGAGGAAGAGAAGATCATGACACTCAATTGGAGGCTCATTCTGAAACGCTTCTTGCAGCGACTTGCTTCGTTGAAAGGGCATCCGTTTGGCGAGGAATATTATTCCCATCAATTTTACATTGTTTGCGTTGTATATACATTTACCTCTTATTAATTCAACACAGTATTTTGCTACAGACTCAAACAAGGTGTAGATTAAATTTAAAATAAGAAAAAACAAGTAAAAAATGCGCCGAAGTTTCTTCGGAGCAATCGGGTTTTCTGTACAGCGTATAATGTTGTATGAAACTCTCAGCCACGGCCCATGAAACTCTCAGCAGCGGCCAGTGAAACTCTCAGCCACGGCCCATGGAACTCTCAGCAGCGGCCAGTGAAACTCTCAGCAGCGGCCACTGAAACTTTCACCCACGGCCTGGTGGTGGCCAGTGTTGTTGACACCTAAAGCGGTGCCAGACGCACGACCATGGCTAACTTTAACCTTAAATAAAAAAAATAAAAACTACTGAAGCTAGAGGGCTGTAATTTGATATGCTTCATGATTGGAGGGTGAATGATCAACATACCAATTTGCAGCCCTCTAGCCTCAGTAGTTTTTAAGATCTGAGGGCGGACAGAAAAAGTGAGGACGGACAGACAAAGACATCTAAATAGTTTTACTTTACAGAAAACTAAAAATCAACATAAAAAATCAGCATAAAAAATGTGTTACATTTAGGACAGAGAAAACTATTTGCTCTTTGGAAGAAACATTCAGTAAAATTAAAACTGAAATTCTGCACACATCATTACCAGCAATATAGGACCACACTTCTGGACATGAGAGTCTCATAAGCACGCACGTTTGTTCTCGCAAGACGTTTTCTCTTCTTTCTGCAAATTTTGTTCTTTTGCCACTCACAGAATCGCTGACTAGGGCGGTTATATTATGACACTTATGATCAATGGAATTCTAAAACATTCTTTTTAGTCTAATGAAGATAACAACAATGCAATTCTCACCATAAGTGTGGTTATAAGCATTAATAATATTTTTCCTTCCAACCAATATTATGGGAATGTTTCTATCCATGTATGCAACAAGGTCACTATCAGTACAATCAGAATCAGAGCTAATGGCAGTGCTGCCGAAACGTGGAAATGTGGCCTCCGGTGTGAAAGTTTTGATGCACAAGATGATCGTGTGCAGAAGTGGGGACTTCATTTTACGGTCTGCCACACCAAGTGTGGAAAAAATTTCCACATTCTTTTTTAGGGGTTTATTGTGGTCAGATATATTATTTTCTTATATGATTCACTGACCTATGGTCTCGGTCATTTGGGTACTTATATATATGTTTATATAATAATGACTGGATAAAGAACCATCAAAGAATGATTGATTACCCCGAATAACTTAAATCTATTTGAAATTGTTTCAATAAATGTAAACAGTGATTGTGATTAACTTGGCAAGGGAAGTTTAGGGGAAATGGTCTTTAGACTGTGAAAGAAAGCATATATCATTTTATGTGTATTAGATTTTCCCGATGGTTCAATGAATTTAAAATTTAGGCGAGTGTGGAAGTCAGTGGTGTCCCTATAGTCTATTTTTTTTTAACCTGGCAAACTTGCACTTAGCTGCTGGCCGCTGATTGGATGGACGTCCTGTTGTCCGAATCTCAAAGTTTAGTTTTCACACTGTTTCAGAATGGTGATTATACGGTCAATGAGCGAGTTAAGAGCTAAGTTATGTAATGTTATTAAATACCAGTTGTAATAAACGTAAGTGTTAGAACTTGCATTCCAAATTATTATATATATTTAACAATTATGACACAACACTTACCGAAGCCGTAGAAGTAGAAAATGCTTTAAAAAGCAGGAACTTTAAGGTTTAATTTCTAGCTAGATTTTTAGCGCAATCATGCCATTAGCAGTTTGGAAATAACCAAAATGTATTTATTATACATTGCTAAAGGTTCTCGAACGCCTAAGAACAGAAAACTATCGTAGAAATTTAGGCTTGGCGGAGAAGTAGAGGTGGAGTTGTGGGAGGAACAGCCGCTGGGTTGACACAAGGTTGACGTCCTCGCAGCTAGAGGTTCAAATCTGGGTTGTGGTGCTCTTGTGTTCCTAAAATAATCATTACAATGCTCATATATCATAATGCTAATTTTTTTTTTAATTTCAAAAATACTGCAGACGGAATGCTATTAATATTGTAGGATATGTATAAAGGCAAATTGAACATGAACTGAATTTATGGATACTTTTTTTCTAGCTGGTGTGCTACCCTCTGCTATATAAAATTTCAGTAAATTGACTGTTCTTCAACTAGAGATTTTCAGGTGTCTTTGCTTGGTGTTTGAAGTTCGTCCATGTGTGCTTTGATCTGTATCGTCTCTTGTGGCCATGGCTGAAATAGGGGAAATAGATAATGAAGCACTTGCTCGATAGCCGATTCTAAGCTGAATAAAGTGGTGTGTCAGACGACAACTCCCTGGCTGTTTCTCCCACAACTCCACCTCCTCAACTTTTCCGCCAAGCCTAAATTTCTACAATAGTGTTTTGTTCTTAGGCGTTAGAGAACCTTCAGCAATGCACAATAAACATATTTTGATTGTTTCTAAACCTCTAATGGCATGATTGTGCTAAAATTCTAGCCAGAAATTAAACATTAAAGTTTCTGCGTTTGAGACATATTTCTAGTTTACAGCTTCGGTAATTGTTGTTTCATAACTGTTAAATATATATAATAATTCGTTATGCAAGTTCTTAATACTTACATTTATTACAACCACAACCGGTATTTCCATAACATTACATAACTTAGCTCCTAACTCGCTCAATGACCATATAATCACAATTCTGAAACAGAGTGAAAACTAAACTATGAGATTCGGACAACAGGACGTCCATCCAATCAGCGGCCAGCAGCTAAGTGCAAGTTTGCCAGGGGGAAAAAAATAGACTATAGCTAGCGGTATACTGCTAATATTTTCAGTCTTTAATCTTGTGATCTAATTCTTACTGCTGGTAAGAAAGGCATCAGTAGGAAGATGAACAATGACAAGAAATGCCTAAATCTGTAGGACTAAGCAATGTATAATGACAATATTTCTCTACAGGGTCATTAAGGCGATTCCCTGTATAAAGACAGCCATTTGAATAGAACGTTTCCCATCTTAGGGAAACTGATCTACTCGTTAATCATTACATACAAAGTTCTTGAATTATATAAGCGAATTTAAATGCACGAGTTGCTCCCGGTAACTGATTAGATAGAGGGGCTGTTTCACTGTGAGAGTTGATAGTCAGCTCAGTGGTCTGGTTATACTGTTTTAATAATAATAATAACAATAATTCACTGTGGCATGACCCTGTAATTGTTTTCACACGATCTGTATAAACTAAACCTCATTACTACTTACTAAATTGACGAAACATAAAAAAAAAAATGAACACAGCACCTCTTACTATGCCTAACGGCATACTTACAACGAAGTCTGTCAATGTATAATTTCAACAGGCAGCCATTTTCTGTAGACGAGAAGACAGGCGTCAAATAGTAACTCCCTGGAGCAGTACGATGCTTAACTATATGAAACAAGTGGTTTTATTGCTAAAACGCTTCACTGACGAATTGTGTGTACATTACGAGGACAAAAGCAGGTTCTGATATAAAACATTTTCCATGGGAGAGAGAATGGTTTGTTTTAATGTCTAATTGGCAAGCGATTATAATTTGATTATGTTGAGCTCATTATGATTGAAATGAGTTTTCCAATGCGCTGTCGACACTTATCTATGCTGTGAAATATTTTAATTTCCATTTCGATTTTAATAATTTTGATCGTTTTACAGGTATGAGATATTTTTATTTATAATGACGCTCACTTATCAAGTAAAGGGCACCGGTTTTTTTTATTTTTTTCAGAATAAGGATGCTATGAATAATAATAACAACAACAACAACAACAACAACAACAACAACAACAACAATAATAATAATAATAATAATAATAATAATAATAAAATTTTACATGCCATCAGGTGAAAGATATCAAATACAGCTTCTCGAATTCTCTTACTTCTTTTATCCACATTACTGTACAGCTCAGTGCAATGATACTTCAGCAATAGAATGTAAATCGATCAAAATTTATTTGGCGACAGTGTGGAATACTTTGCTAATTTTATGCGAGGATGTCGATTATTCAGAGAAATCCGATTAAAAACCGAAGTCAAAATATTAACAAACTTTGAATAAATTGCTCAAATGGGATGGAATATTGGAGAAAATAATTCTTTCTTTTAATATTTCTTGTTATGAACAAAGAAGGAAAGTATGCTTAGCTGGCTTATTCAACCCTTGCCATTCAGCTGTTTATAATAAAAGTCACTATTTTTCTTAAACTCTTCCATTTACTGAAAGCGTCCATGTCATTATAAAGAAGAGAAATTACTTAAATAAAAATATACATGGGTATGCTCACTTTTACTAGTCTAAAAATATTCAGCAGAACTTGTTAAATGAGAGAGAGAGAGAGAGAGAGAGAGAGAGAGAGAGAGAGAGAGAGAGAGAGAGAGAGAGAGAGAGAGAGATGACAATTAATGAGCTAAAAGCCGGAAGATCTCAGCTCACATAAAGATGGGCAAGAGATTAATCAAACAAAACAGCGTTTCCCAGGGGATATTTGTTTTCTCCTTTCAGCTGGGTCGTTTTTCATGCCCTTATTTAAAAATAGCGATGCTTCAGCAATTCCTCTTAAGGGAAATTGATCTTTCATGGTTTCTCAAAGAAACTTCTACCCACGGTTTACGTCCAACAATCTTTATTATTTAGCCAGAATTCTATGTCAGCAAATTCTTTGTAATGGTTATCTTTTCATTTTTTTATTCCTTTATTCGTTTGCCTACCTATATCCAAACTTTATCATTTCACAGCAGTTTTATAATAATTACTCACATTTCGTTATTCTCATCTTACCAACACTTATACTGACAATGAAATCATTCCCCGCACTTATACATGGATTATTCAAATTTCATTATTCTCATTTTACCTAAACCTATAGTTTATCTTATGAAAGGCAATGGCATCATTCCTCGCAGTTATACAATGATTCAAATTTCATTATTCTCATTTTACCGAAACTAATACTTCTTATTGCGACAGGCAATGACATCATTCCCCGCAATTATACAATGATTATTCAATATTCATTATTCTCATCTTACTTAACCTTATACTTTGTCTTATGACAGGCAATGACATCATTCCCCGCAATTATACAATGATTATTCAAATTTTATTATTCTCATTTTACCGAAACTAATCCTTCATACTGCGACAGGCAATGACATAATTTTTCGCAATTTTATAATAATGATTCAGATTTCATTATTCTCATTATACCAAAACTAATACTTCATTTTGCGACAGGCAATGACATCATTCTCCGTAATTCGAACTTCATCACTCTCACTTTACCGTAACTAATATTTCATCTTACGATACGCAATGACATTATTCTCCGCAATTTCATAATAATTATTTCAATTTCACTATTCTTATTTTACCGAAACTGATGCATCACATTCCGACAGACAATGTATTCCCTCCCCGCACCATTTTTGGCCCGATTCAGCCACGCGAGTCAGATCCGAAAACTTAACCCTCTGGGCGGTTATGGGTAAATAGAATGGAAACGCAGGCAATTGAAGAAAGCCTGTCAGGAACGAGCATCACGTACGTGGCTCTGTCGCGACGTGAATTTCCAGATAAAAATGGGATACTGGAAAAGGTCTTTTATAACGGTTCCGTTCATTTATTTATTTATTTTTGTTTCCATTGGCTTAATAGCTATATCTACTTGAATATGGTTTTGTTTTCATATAAGACTTTTAATATATAATTTTTAAAAACTTGGGGAACGGTTACGAGATGACTCTCTCTCTCTCTCTCTCTCTCTCTCTCTCTCTCTCTCTCTCTCAAACAGACGAAAGTGGAGAATAAAATACAGAACTAAAAAAAGACAGTTGAAACTAGGCGATATTCCATTTCATTTCTTTTCATTTCTCTTGAAAAAATACAACCGATTCTCGCGTGGTCTACCTCAAAAAACAACAAACCGGAATCCGACCCGATGAATCATATGATGTTTGTAAAAAAAAGAGTTTCGGGCGGCTCAGTTGGCGTGGTTGGTGGCGTTCTTCCCATGCTTATTTAAAAGCATTTAAAGACATGCTGTTGAACAAGCCAGATTATCCATTAAATTAATAATACAGTATTTATAAATAATTACTGACTGTTATCATAAAATTAACGGATCGGAACAGCTTTGGCAGATATAAACAAACCAGAGCGCCGCCCTGGTAGATACTAATTACATAAACATTCAATACTTATGGTAGATTTCAGAGTCTACTGGAATAGTGTATCTTAAAACATCTTTCAGTAAAATTTACTGAAAGATGCATGATTTTTACACTATTCCAGTAGACACTGTATGAAATTTCCCATAAACATTAAATGTTTCTGTAATTTTAACGCTTGTTTAAAAAGCTGCCGAACGTAAAGAAATTTTCTTAATTTTTATGATACATACAGTAATTCATTTATAAATACTGTATTATTAATTTAATGTGAATGGAATCTGCTTTTTTCAATGTTATCATTATTAACAACAGTTTTCATGTGTACCTGTTGCAGTACATTCTGGTAGTGCCTATAGGCTACCTAGCCTAGCCTATGGCACTCGGTTTTTGATACAGTAAGCATTTAAAAATGTAAAAGTGCTTCTGATACAGTAAGTTATTCAACTCTGAACTTATTTAATTATAATTTTGTAAAGTTTTGTATAAAAGGCAAGGTTGGGGTAATGACTGGTGGTCAGGAATGGATTAATCCATTTTCAGTTATTTCTTATGGGAGAAATTAACTCAGAATTCGACAAAATCGAATCTCGACACTTCTTCTGGAACGAATTAGCGTCGAGGACCGAAGTTCTACTGCATATATATATATATATATATATATATATATATATATATATATATATATATATATATATATATATATATATATATATATATATACGATGTCAGGCATAGTACTATACCCCATATAAAAATGGGAAAAAAGCACGTTAAAACAGAAGAAGATATATATATATATATATATATATATATACGTTAAAATGAAGAAGATATATATATATATATATATATATATATATAATATATATATATATATACATATACCCATATATTTATGTACATGCATATATGTATGTATATGTATGATAAAGAAATCCAGAAAATAGAGGTGACGTACAAGGATCTAGAGGTGGAAAAGGAAGAAAACCCCACAATTGCACTGGGAAATAATAGAGAGGTTGGATAATAATTGTGTATATATACAATATATATATATATATATATATATATATATATATATATATATATATATATGTATGTATTATATATAATGTATATTTACACACAAGTATTATCCAACCTCTCTAACTATGCCTTCCAAGTGCAATTGTGGGGTTTTCTCCCAGTTCCACCTCTAGATCCTCGTACTTCATCTCCTTTATTCCTGGATCTCTTTATGTGACTGTCCAACCACTCCAACTCCCTCTCTTACTCACTTCAGAGTTGAATGGCCGAAAGTGCCCAAGTGCTTGGCTTGACAGAGTAAATTTCATACATCATAAGTCAATTACCTGTTCAGGCTTATGGGCTGTTAATTTAAGAAAAGACTAAGCGAAATTAAATGCAAACAAGGAGAATGAGTTCGGCAGAACCTCCGCTTATGAGTGATGATATGATCATACACCGCTCCCATTATGCGCGGCTTTCGTTTCACCTTGTGATGTTGAAATGACAACCTGGAGAGAAGTGTCTTCATACTTTTCCTCTTTTAATCTATTTCAGGAGCAATGACGATTTCCGATTCTATTTAAAAATCATGTAGACTGTTTCTAATATCTTTAGTGAGCAATTTCCTATTTTGGTCTGATGGGGATGCTTTTCTTAGCTTTTGTTTGCACCTATATCTTAAGGAATGTTATGTTATTTCCTATTACCCTATTTTTTACTTATAATAGGTATGTATTTCATAAACATTTGTGAGCCTTTGTTATCTGTATCACATTCATCATATTTCTCACCATTTTTTACAAACACTGTGAAGGTTATCCCGGCATTGTTGAGTCATGCAATGTATCTGAAAATTCTATAGCTGATCATTTAATTTCATTCTGAGAAATCTACAGTATAGCTGGTCATTTAATTTTATCATCACTAGCTTATTTATTTTGATGAAACTCTTGCATACAACAAGTAAAAAATACGCCGAAGTTTCTTCTGAGCAATCGAGTTTTCTGTACAACGTATAATGCTGTATAAAACTATCAGCTACGCGCTTCAGTTGCTCCCCAGATGTGGTAGAGTGAGGGTGTGTCGCTCCCCTCCGGAAAGAGCTGCCGGTCGCACGATCTATGGATACTTTAACCTTAAATAAAATAAAAATTACTGAGGACAGAGGGTTGCAAATTGGCATGTTTGATGATTGGAGGGTGGATGATCAACGTACCACTTTACAGCCCTCTAGCCTCAGTAGTTTTTAAGATCTGAGTGCGGACAGACAGACAAAGCCGGCACAATAGTTTTCTTTTACAGAAAACTAAAAACTAAAACTCAACGTAGTGAAAACAGATATTATCCCCAAATGGAAGACAGCTTTGTTGTCTGCAGTGGCTGTTTCCAGCATCACACAGCAATAAACGTCTGACGAGCCAATCTCAGAGCTTCGAGACAGTTCGCTGCTCAGCTGAGACGCTTGGAAGAAGATGGTTGAGAGATTTTCTCGGAAAAAGTACTGTTTACTGGCTTTGCTCTGCGCTCTCTTTATTTTGCATCATTGCATATTCGATCATAAATCAACTTCTAAATATATTCCACAATTTCCATCGTTTTCATGACCATTATTAATATTTATATGGCGTCGTGTACTCGTTCCTTCCAGTTCTCTCTGTTATTAGCTACTAAGTTTAGCTATAAACGAAAACAGCATAAATGTAGACGACTATATTTTGTTCACCCTTATCGCTCAACTCTTATTCATGCATAGTCACTGATTTTCCTTCATTTTTTCAAAACTCAGATTTACGTGGTTCCGTTTCGTCATCACATTTTTGAGCTTTGAAATATCTCACCTAGGTTCTGTCCCTATAGATGTTGCATAAAGTTCCCGAGTCGATTTCTCGATTATCTTTACATTTCGAGGTTCAAATGGACGGCGCAGCATTTTACGTAAACGACAAAGTTTCTTTTGTTTTTATTGGACGCCTAAACGATATTAATTTCATAACATTTTATCTATCTAAAAGGATCACCGAGTCTGTCACGTTATTTTTATCTTTCTTTTGCTATACCATAACACGAAGTTAGCTTTTAACTGAGAAAAAGACAGGCATACAAGCAGACACACAAATAATATACATACATACACACACACACACACACACACACACATATATATATATATATATGAGAGAGAGAGAGAGTGAGAGAGAGAGAGAGAGAGAGAGAGTAGCTCTTGTAATTAATGAGACGGAAGTTATTACCCAATTCTTTCCTCTTTGTGAAGTCTAACAATAGACCCGAACTTGCCAGACATGCCCCAACTTCATCAAATCTTTATTAAAGAGGACTTTAAATACGCCTCTTACATCTGTGCATTTAATAGTCCCTTTCCTACGATCGATTAAATTAATCAAAGTGAATATATGGAATTGAGGCATTTATGTTCTTAGAGTACAATGACAATCTATCATTTAACTAAAAAATGAATGATTATCAGAACAAGAGCATTCAGAGACCATACATCCCCGTTAGCGTTGAGTAATCCATCCCCCACAAGGTCCATTCTCTAATAAAGGTATATTCCTATCTCTCCCAAAAACTGAAGACTTGTTACTAGCCTGGACCCCACATACGGTAAACATGTCTTAAAACTCAACACATAATGGAACATAGAATTTAGACCAAATGCCAAGCGCTGGGACCTATGAGGTCATTCAGCGCTGAGAGGGAAATTGAGTAGGTAGGTTTGAAAGTTGTAACAGGAGGAAAACCTCGCAGTTGCACTTTGAAATAATTGTGAGGAGAGGGTGGATAGCAGGATGGGAGAAAGATAATATGAGTGAAGGTACAGTAAAAGGAATAAAGGGGGTTGCAGCTAGGGGCCGAAGGGAGGCTGCAAAGAACCTTTAGTAGTGGCCACAAGTGCAGTGATGGCCCTACTTCGCCCTACGGGATCCACACATAATAATCAGTGCGATCTTACTAGAAAAAATAAATCGAACCGAACCAAAAACATGACCTTGGATGAGGTAATAAACCAGATAATGTTCAGAGGACGTCTAAAGTAAAGAAATAGTGATCAACTTGGCAAAAGGTTAATTCTCAAAAACCTGATCTGTAATAGCTCATCAGTCTAAAACATCCATCGCCAAAAAAGTTCACTCAAAGTAAGCGGTTATGGGGGTTAACTTGCTTCCAATTGCAAAAGAAGTGAGATTATTTAGTTTTAGCGCCCGGCAAGCCCCGTTTAAACGTATTTAATCTTGATCACCATCTAGGAACACGACAGCCCTAATTAGGAGAGTATTTGTAACGAAAAACACTGACCTGATGCTAGCAGCAACTAGATAAAGCAATCACGCACGCGGGAAGTCCAATTGCTTCACGGTTCCTCACAGAGACCTTGAAAAACACTGAGTTTTCTTTTATTCAAGAACATAAGAGATTTTTGTCAAAAGCTTTGTAATCACAAGGAAAGGGAATTCTACGTTCCCGCAATAAAGAGTTCAAGTGGTTTGGGGCTGCTACTGTGAATCACAGCATAACCACAGCAGCTGACAACAATGCATGTCGATATGTGGGAATTTATGCAAATATAAACCAAGGCTTAAAGGTTATGAAACCGAAGCCGAGAATAACAATGCAGATGCCACTGAAGCAAACTAATGAATGCATAAATATCAGGAACTGGAAAACAGAAAACTCCCATTTGTGAAGCATAAGCAGTTGGCTGTACCAACAGTCAACGATCTGTGTACAGCTTTGACCTAATAAGGAAACTCTGTTTCATGACCAAAGTGACACGTGCTGTCGGGTGTAACGCAGAAAATTCGTGAAAGAAAACCAAGGGAAGTCAGCTCTCTTCAGCTGTACAATATAACGCACATAATCACATCTGACTTACCCCCCTTTAGTAAGTGAAAATGGATTAACATTTATCTTATCCATTTATATTGAAAAAGAACGTTGGCATAAACAGATATATTACTCAGACACGATTAATGTAATCCTAAATAGAATAATTACTGTTGTAATAATGCTAAATGTAATGGAGTTTATGACACACGATACTATGGATTATGATATTTTTATAATATTGTAGACAATTAACAATAAAGATGGAGACAGTGGAAAATCTTGACCGTGCTGGGTGATCTGAAGAGAAAAGTAGGTAGTACTATGGTGCCTATATTTGTAGTAGACAAACATACAAAATCTAGGAAAAAAATCTTTTTCAAATATGAGTAGAAAGGCTTTCTATTTTTGGAAAAATACTGCTCAAAATACTCATAAGAGCTTTTCGAGAAGAAGAATGGTGTATGTATATATATATATATATATATATATATATATATATATATATATATATATATATATATATATATATATATATATAAAATAATATAAAGCTTATAGGTCACAAGTATTTTAAGAATTACAATACACAGTAGATGTTTAATTAACAAGTGTGGCAGGAAAACTTTCCAAAAACCCATGAGAAGATGTTTAGCTGTTATCTGACACGTTTCCTAATTAAGTAAAACTGTTGTGTCAGGTATTCTCAAGACGTGGGAACTTGCCACATGACTTCATGAGTGTGTTCGCTGGAAATATGCAGGTTCTGGAGTAAGCGTGTGTATGTGCGTTTCTTTTGGGCAGAGTCCCAGGGTGTGAAGGGATTAGTTATGGAAAAAATGATCATTCGAATACCAACACTGAACATTATTACAAGTCATCAGTGAAGACTGTAGTTTGAGACCCATCAATTAAGACTGTGAACATTGCTGTTTCAAGGTAGGAATCACATTCGATTTCCCAAACTGTAGATTGTTTTTTTCATTTATATATTGTCGCCTGTGTCAAGCATTTATTGTATTGTAGTGCAGCAGATTGCTGTAAAAATCGTTCAGATAGTGAAACAAGCATGAAATTTGGCACAAACATTCCTAAGACTACGCTCTCTTAGAAAAGGGCGCTGGCCACCTGAAAATCCAAGATGGCGGCTATTTTTCAAAATGGCCGCCATCTATGTTGTTGAGATTCACTGGTTTGGGAGCATCTATTGGATGGAATATGCCAGTTTTTTTTTAAACCTCGACTTTTAGGTTATAAAAATGTTCCATACCACACATTTTATTGAAAACCCTTACTAAATGAATTGTAACCAAGATGGCGTACAAAATGGTTGCCATAAGTTTTTTTTTTCTATCCACAGCGCTAGCAGACATAGAGACCAACTGTTTTTATTTAATGGTATATTCATGTGATCAGACAGTTTAACTAATATGGTATTTTCAACTGAAATAGTAATGGTATGGTCACATACAACATTGTGTCTAAGACTGTAACCATAAAAGAAAAGAAGAGAAATACGGACTAAACGCAACCAATCTATGTATAGGTCTCTCAACCTACACCTTTGAAAAATTCGAGGATAAGAAGGTAGGCATAGCATGACACGTTGGATGCTCAAGCTAGATTATCTACTGAAGAGAGGGCAATATTTATCTAGACTTCACATTTGCAAGTGCACAGAGCTGTGCAGGGAAGACCCAGCTTGTAGCACTTGCACCTTCCCGACAGCCTGCTTTGCATCCACATTTGGTAAGCTGTTGGCAACTCTTGGCTAAGGGCGAGTTGGTTGTCCAGAGGACTTGCCATGCTTCACCAGACTTTGCCATCCCCGCTCAGCAGGGTTCTCTGGCTGTGGCTGACACTGGGTGGCCTGCCCCCACACACAACCAGCCTGGTACGCAGCACGCTTGGTGTGTTGGAGGAGAGCTCCCTGGTTGGTGGAATGGCCTCATATGCCCTTTGTTTTCTGGCAAACATATCAAGTCTAGCCTCATCCACAGTGCCAGCAGTGCTGGATCTTTCATACATAAGTATGACAAACCTCTCCAGGACCTTCAGGTCACTCTCTTCCACTCTGAGAGGGTAGTGACTCAGTTTGGAGAACACAGTGGAGGCCTCTGGAAAGATGTTCCATGTCTGCCAGGCGGTCTTCTTGCCCTTGCTCCGGAAGGCTGACACTGTATCACAGCCTGTGAACGCATGGAAGAAGAGCATGCCATTCACCTTCTCCTGGTCCAGAGAGTTGCACAGGTCATGCACAGCAATCCAGCGCAGGCTCTGGCCTTGGCCAAATGCCACCCATAGCTTCTCTAGCCCTAGATTGTGGAGAGTGGAGAAAGCACTGACTGCAACGACAAGAACATCTGTGTCATTTGCTTTAACCGTGATGGTCTTGGCTCCATGTTCTGTGGCATATTTGGCATGGAGAAAGATGCGGGTGTCAGCTTCCTCATGAGAGCACTTTTCCAGTCCCTGAAGACTAGCCTCATGAGTGCTGAGGGACAGCAGACCCTTTCGTGGCAATGACAACATTTGTGGCAGACATCTGGGCAACTTTGTCTGCCAGGAACTCGAACAACTCTGTCTTGTTGGCATCGTGTCTTAGGAAATTGCGCCAGTTGGATGGAATTGTGTTCTTGTCTGTTACCTTGCGCCTTCCTCCTTGACCACGTTGGAGCCTGGTCTCAGCTTTGAGGCTGGATGTATTGTATACATCAAATACAAGATGTGATGATGTGTACTTGCTGCTATAGGATTGTATCACAGGCAAGAAGTCGCAAAGTGCATAGCCCTCAAAGGTCTTTCCTTTCTTTGGTGGCAAGGCATGGACCAAAGCTGATCCATCTACAATGAGGACATCAGTCTTTGGTTCTTTGTCTTCTAGTGTAACATGACTCTCCAGGACCGAGGTCAGCTGAGACTTCTGACATGTGTACAGCCTACCACCCTCACTAAGGAAGCTGGGAATGTTTGATTCTCGTGCTGGAAGAATTCCTGCAGATCACATTCATGGCTCTGACAGGATATAAATAGCTTTGAGAAAAGCTGGCAATCCTCCTTCAGAAGTTTCTGCTTTGACTGTTCTACAGGAGCAGCTTCTTGCCTGAAGAAGTCAGTTCTGTTCTTCTTTATCGGCTCATAGAAGGAGACTGCATTGTTTGCCAAAGAGTCTGAAAACTCTGAAATTTAGTGCGGCCTCTGTCAAGGTGTGTCTGTAGAAGTTCTGCTGAGCTGGGGTGGGCAATGTCTTTGTTGTCAATGGAATACAGATCCTGGCTCTCTTCCTGAAAAGGACTTCCCAAGTGTTGCAAAGCCAATGACAGCTTGCTGACTCTCTCCAAGAATGTCTTCTGCGCATGAGGTGTTTGTTCATGGTGTGTTGTCTGCTCATTAGACTCCTTACTTTGAACCTCTGTTTCGTATGCAGACACCAAGCGGATGATCTCTGGGCCAGCCACCATCCATCTTCTGAGTGCTGACGGATCTTCAGTCAGCCCAATGGCTCCCGCCATCAGCCTTTATAAAGGCATTGGTCTGCTCATGAGCTTGGTCAAGAGCCATTGCTGAGAACTGGCGACTGGTCTTGTGCACAACAAAGTTGCCAGCCTTGAACTCCTTGTGCAACTCTGGGTGTGAACTCTCTAGGGTAAGCATGTCCCTGAGGTGAATAGGCAGCCAACGAGCATAGTTTGTATTATTGTTGGAAAGAAGTAGGGTATCAGCTCATGCAATGCCTGGCAGTAGAGGACAAAATTGGCCTCACGGAAGGACCTGATCAGTAGGAATATCACAAGTTCCATAGACAACACCATGTGCCAGAAGTGGAACTGTGGACTCTGCTGTCTTCGAAGGTCACACCACTCCTCAAACTCTAATGCCTGCTCATTGTTGTTTGCTTTCTCAGCACAGTAGTCAGTGTATGCTGTCCTCAGGAGTTTGTACAAACTAGAGGCTGTAACCTGGTGCATCTGCCGTGTCCTGGTTACACTTGCAGCTGACAGGAAGGATTCTGCAGTTCCAGATGAAGCAACTCCTGCCTCCACCAGAGCTCCTGTCCAACCACTGCCATGAAGAAGAGTACCAAGAGATGTCATTGCTGCCATCTCAATGTGCAGACCACCAAACATTACCAGATACTTGTCTTCGCCATACTGATCAGGCCACTGCCACTGCACCTGCTTTGCTACGGCATAGATTGGCTGATCAGCTGTGATTATGGGTATCTGGCCAGGGTTCAGAAAATCAGTGACATCCTGCACTTTCTGCATCACGTGTTTGATCGTAGCAACAGAATGAGCCTGATCACGCAGGAGAGGAAGCAATGAAGTTATGGTTACTTCAAATTCTGGGCTTCTCTTCATTGAAGCGTGATGAGCTGACCACGTCAGATTCACTGCATCATCTATTTCCTGGGTGACTATGACCTTGTCTAGCCACTGATACTCCAGTGCAAGCTGTGGCCCCAAGATATCTGTGGGTGGCTTTGGTATTGCAGTGTTTGGTGGCACAGGGTTCTTTGTTTGAAAGGAAGCTGGTGAGATGTTTGTGAATGTGTCCGGCAATTCAGGCACCGACCTCACTTTCTCAGGTGCAAACTTTAGTTGCTGTCTTTCCTGTCCAGTGTTCTCCTTGGTGGGGTGCTGAAATATGGAGATGCTAGTTCCATGGAAGGAGGTAGTGGCAGTAGTTGCAGATGGGTTGTGGTCGATGTTGTCCATCACTGCAGTGGTGAACAACCCTTTTCGCAGTACTGGGGACAGACCACACCCTCCTCCACATATTTTGCTAACTGTGGCATCTCCTAACTGTGCAGAGACCTCAGTACTCTGTCATAAGAGATACTGAGGCCATACTGATGTAGCATTTCAACCAGGTTTCTCTTCCTGGTTTTGGCATAGACTGAGAGTCCCATGTAGACTGGGAATGGTGTTTCTCTGTCTTTGGAGTGTCTATGAGTTGTTGCTCCCTCTTTGTATCGGGAGTAGCAGTTGAACTGCATGAGCTGTGCAATGGCCTGGTCTGACTTTGATGCTCCAAATCGTAACTGTGACATGCTCAACCATCCCTACAAACTGAGCAGGAGAGGAGGCACAGAATTTCGTACACAAGCCTCAGAAAATGTGCCATCAAACCGTGACTGATGATCAAGTATAGACTTTCTGAGAATATTTGCTGCTTTAGCAATGATAACTGCCTCTGAAAGATCAGATGATTGAGCAAGTGCTTTTCCCACATCCTTTTGAAATGCAAGTAATACATCTCTGCCAGATTTATGAGCCTCAAGTTCTGGAATTTCTGCCAGAAGTTTGTCTTTGAGTCTCGTGGAATTTACACTTGGTGACTCTACACCTAATTGTTCCAGACGTTGTTGGTAGAGGTGGCAAATATCTGCCAGCCGAAATGTGACTGGATCATCTGAACAAAGGTTGTTTTCAACAATGTATGTCATCAGTTCTGACAGAACTAGTGGATACACATCTGATTCTGACTCAGTGCTACCTTGGTCTTTCTCAAGGCTCCTCAGGTAGGACCTTTTTCTGTTGTAGAGGGCACAAAGACAGGCATGGTGATACTTAAACTCCTGTGCAATGACATCCCCACCAGTCAACTTAGCAAGGAGCTTGCCATCACTAAGTATCTCTGCACATTCACGCAATTTCAAGTCAAGGCCCTTAGTACTAGCCTGTCTGAGATCAGATGCAGGTGCCACTTTCTCACAGAAAATGCAAACTTCATTGTCATGACTGGTTCGGCGCAGTTTTGCACGACTAGTCTCAGTGTTGCTGGTCTGGTCATTGGATTGTCGCTTTCTTGCACGGTCCAGTTTAGTGTTGTTAAACAACAAGCGACAGTTCACATGGTATTTTGCTGCATTTTTCCTGAGAGTGGCCTCTATGCCATCACCTTCATCCAGCCTTGCTGGATCCATTATCAGTGGCATTTCATTAATTTCACTGAACATGGGAATGTTCCTTGCCAGCATTGTGTACCCATCATGGTCTAGGACATGATGACTTGGAGGTGATGTCAAGTGCTCACCTCTTTTGTCCTTCTGACAAAGACAACACAAACTCCAGTTTGTTTTTCTACTGCTCAATATTGGATTGGCATCACATTCTGCCATGATTTCACTTTTGATTAAGGCCGAGGGGTTATCCTTTTACCACCTTAAACAAAGCACACATTCCTGTATGGGATTCAACTAGGTTCGGTCTCCCTACACCTAGCCCGATCATTCATCCAGTGCCATTTAAGTCCCGTGTGATCTGTACACCATCCGGGTAAGTACATGAACCATCATGTACAGCCCCCATACCCTTGGCTCGCTCTCCCGGCGCTGGCACATCCTGTCTATTCAGGTGCGGCTATCTAACTATAGCTGGTCTGGGGCTGTTAGAAAGCATTTGGGACACTAAACTAAACTATACTACAACTACTAGTCTAAGACTACAGGATTAGTAAAGCTGGATTAGCTGGCACTGAACCCGATGCTGAGTTACACAGCAGTGATGTCACCAGTGTGCCCTGGTTGTGTGCAGACATACACTCTTTTACATTTATTAATTTTCCTTCAAAATTGATGAGTTATTCGAAAGAGATGGCCTCATTAGGATCTAAAACCACAGAAACCAAGATCCATGCTTAAAACGATAATTGTTGAACGGGCATTATTTCTCATTATAATTATTGTTTCTACCTTTTTCTTGCAGCCATATAGCCCCCATATTTAAAGGTAAACTGTACTGGAAGCTACAGAAACATAATATTCACAAAGAAATAGTATGGAAGAGCTTTACCATATTGCTAGAAGCAAATACATGCCATTCTAGTGAAAAATTAGCCAAAATCTGTCGATACTGGCCGCCATCTTGGAATTTGGCCGCCATATTAAATTTTTGCGTGGCCAGCGCCCTTTTCTGATAGAGGGGAACTTTAAAGCACTTGTGCAAAATTTCATGCTTGTTTCACTATCTGAACGATTCTTATGAAATATGCAATTATCTGCTGCACTATTGTGTGTACTTTATAAGTAACATGGGAGGAATTCCCATATCTTTATTTTTATGCATTTTGGTTAATAAGGGATTTATTTGATTTCTTCAGATGTTTCACTGAGAAAGAGGTTGAAGATGTACTCATTGGGAATGTACTGGACTTTAACTTATTTTGACCTATTGTGAGTTACAATGTAAAGTCAATAATTAGTTAAATATGATAGACTGTAATATTACAAATTTTGGGGGGAACTCTAGTATGCCATTTTATTTCATCTCCTATTTCTTGCGATCTAGCTATGGTAGATTTTGTCAAATACATTATTTTGGTTAAAGCTTGTTTCGCTGTAGACCTTAGAGAGAGAGAGAGAGAGAGAGAGAGAGAGAGAGAGAGAGAGAGAGAGCTTCTTGAAATGCAATGAGTAGGTACAGATATGCACTACCAGTAGCCTTTTGATGAAGTCACTATTCAAGATACCAACAGATGGGACTTCTCGACTTTGTAGTAACAGGTAAGCAATGAAAATTATATATATATATATATATATATATATATATATATATATATATATATATATATATATATATCTCTATATATATATATATATATATATATATAAATATATATATATATATACAAATGCATATATAGATATACATATGTATACACATATATACATATATTTATATATATATATATATGAGTTAGAGAGAGAGAGAGAGAGAGAGAGAGAGAGAGAGAGAGAGAGAGAGAGAGAGAGAGAGAGAGAGCCTGTAATTTCACAGTGGGAGTATGCTTATCTAGAGGAAATTTCTAAGGCCATCGGTTCTTCAGTAAAGAGAGAAAAGACTAAGTAAAGGAAAAAATATTGTGTTAGAAAGACATTACAAGGAAAGAGGGACCAGATCTGACATAAGGAGATTCAAGAGGAGGAAGAATGGAATTAGAGAGAACGTGGGGGAGGCAAACACGAGAGCTGATGGGACGCTTGATTCCAGACTGAACATTGGTTTGGTGAGGAGAAGAACCTTGTAGTTAGTTAATTAAATGCCGACAAAAACACTAAAGAAGGCATCATATTCTGAAACAAAGAGAGATATATGTAGAGCAAATACTGTCTTGTATCAACAGAAAGTATTATCAAGGGTTTTGTTTGCAGATGTTTTTCATAAAAGGAAATAGAGATCTTAATATAGCTATTAAATTCACTGTTGAAGATAAAGGAAGGTAATAACAAATAGATTTGAAATGTGCAGTGAACTGTTATGATTCCTGATGAAATGGTGCTTTGTGAAGGTGAGACCGTCAGATTGCTTCAATAGGATGACTACTGTATGTCTTTTGCTAAAAAGGTGGTTTTCTTTAGACAGAAAGACGGAAATAAACGTCCCAGGCAGCAAACAGGACCAGGCATAGAGGAAACGCCTGACAGATTTAAGGATTTGTTTATGAAATATGATGAGGAAAAGTGCATGAAAGAGTTCTGAGTGAATTGAAAGGAATCATTGCATCGGTCTGTGCACAGATGCTGAACAAGTCTTCTTTTAAGGTTTTTTTTTTTTTAAGGGCCTGGAGGATTTTGTAAAATACACAGATAAGACATACAGAAAAATTATGGCTGCAACGGTGTGACATGATTATTTCATAGGAACAAAATATTCAATGATAAAAGTGAGGATGATGTAAAAATACAGGTGTATTATGTATGCACTATATATATAAATATATATATATATATATATTATATATATATATATATATATATATATATATATATATATATATATGTATATAGAATGCATATATATATATATATAAAATATATATATTTTATATATATATATATATATATATATATATATATATAGAGTTATATGTTGTGTGTGTGTATGTACAGTATATGTATATATACATAACAAACATATAACACATAAGATGATGGGTAATTAAGATTCATATCTTATGTTTATATTTATTCCCTACGTTTCGTTATTTTCTCTTAATTACATTATCAATGGTTTCAGAAAAGATAAAGTAACATACAATTACTATACAACCTGAAATATAAACTTTAGACACACTCAGAATGATTCTATTTTTAAAATCAGAAAACATTGAAATTCACCATATTAAGCACTATTTTGGACCAAACTTCAAACAGAATATAAGAAACACAAGTGGAGATTCAGTAATATATATATATATATATAATATATATTATAATATATATATATATAATATATATATTTACATTTTAAAACTTTTTATTTTGAAATATGGCCTGTGAGACAGGCAACAACGATTTAAAGTAATTTAGCCTTGTGATTCTGACTTCGTGGGTACAGGAAAACATAAAGAGGAAACAAAGGAGAATTTCATATGAGCATAGGGCTCCTGTTACTGAGGGAAATATTACGTAAAACACGTGGGCAAATTTAAAGGAGTGTATTTTTACATAAATGATATCAGTTGTAAAGAGGAACTCAAGTAGATTACTATCCTGAATAAATTCCTACGGGATTGAATGAAACTGGGGACGTGTTAGACACAGTCCAGAAGCTTCCTGAAATAGGATCCTCTGAAATGAGAGATATGTTATTATACGCCAGTAATGAAAATAGGCAAAGAATAATGAATTGAAGCTGCACTGAGGGTGCCAAAGGAGTAATAAAGAATTAATACTGCCGATGCAAAGGCTTACGGACTGAAAGACAAGGAGTCTTTGATTAATGGCGCTCAATTCAAATACATGTTACAAGGACAAAGCGTGACTGAATGGTGGTTTCAAAAAATAGTTGTAAGACAGGTGTGTTTCCAACGCAGAAATGTGGTCTGTAGATGACTTTGATTTCCAGGCTATTTCTTCTTCACGTGTTAGGATTTAAAATTGCACGGCGATGGGGACTTCTCGAAGAACACAATTTATATAATGGAATTTAACGAAGGGCGATTGAATATTCTTGAGGGCATCCTAAAGCTAAATGGTAAATTCCCCGTGGCTTGCCGTTGAAGGGGCACGAATGGTATACTTGGAAAAGGGCCACGTGGTTGGCTAAGGACACCAAGGGCAGGTAGCTGGTCCACTTCTCCCTGACTTCCAGCCGCGTGTGTGAGGGCGAGACCTTGTGTGCTCTCCTTTATCTCCTTACCCTATGGGGCTAAACCTCAACATGGGGGTGTTGAAATCACCTCCTTACAACCGTTGGGAAATATGCCTGTAAGAAGTTCACCAGAGAGATCACCATTGCCCTGAAGCAAGATTGTTTGAAAAGGAGTGGCTTTTAATCTTTTAAACCCTTTTGTTCTGACCGTGCTTTCCCAGACAGATGGTCTATCGATGTTTCTGGCAGTATATAAAACAACAGAACAACCAACAACAACAAAAGAAGGGGGAGAGGCATTTTGCTTCGAATTTTGACTAATCATAATAATATATATATATATATATATATATATATATATATATATATATATATATATAAAGTCAAAACAAGCAAACGGAGGGGTAAGGGGATGGTAGTTAAATATGTGTGTTTGAAAGGGGAACCATTTGTCTGATCGGTAACGATTTTTAAATCTGAATTTCCTGAATGCTAGGCGTTTGCCAAATGATTTCAAAATCTTTGTTTTCAATGTGTTACAAGTTTTATTAGAATTTTCAGGGTTCGTGAATCTGCTGCCTGACGGTAAGCTGAACCCTCTATGACAGTCAAGTGCCTACCTCAAGGAGGCTCCGTGTGGATCCCGCACACGTCCCCGACTGACAACTGGGGCAAGCATATTTATAAACAACACAAGTGGACATGAAAGGGCACCGACGATCCTTAAACCGAAACAAACAACAAATGTTCAGTGGATTTTTAGGGAACAGAATAACTTTTATGGCAACAAAATCTTTATGAATTATCTAAGAAAACTTTCTTTTAAAAGAATTACACAAAGACAGGGGAAGCTGACATGAAATTCCATTTTTGGAAAAGGAAGATATTTTACTGGAGGGGAGGAGAAATTACTCAGTATTTTCCCCCCTTTTCCTAACTTGTGTTTCTTTTCTTCTGGTGGTAGGTTTGCCCAAAACAGTATTCAGTTTGGTGAATTTTTATGTTAACTGTTTTTAAAAATACGATAATTTTAAGCGTGTCCAAACTTTATATTCTACTTTTATAGTAACTGTTACGGTTTCTTTTCCAAAGCCCCTGAAAATGAACATGAGATGTGATTCTTAACTGCTTATAATCTTAAGTGTTGTATATAACGGCTATGCCCCTCCACGCGCCTTATACATACATACATACATACACATGCACACATTATACATTTATATATATATATATATATATATATATATATATATATATATATATATATATATATATATATATATACTGAATCAGGAAAATAGGAAATGATGAATATATAAAATAAGATAAAACATAGAATGGCCAATGTATAGGACAAAGTGCATATTTTATCTTTATACATATATATATAGGATATATATCACAACACTCCAGTCTATATATCATATATACAAGTATATCTATATATATATATATATATATATATATATATATATATATATATATATATATATATATATATATATATATATATATATACATATATTATATATATATGTATATATATATATATATATATATATATATATATATATATATATATATATATATATATATATATATATATATATATATACATATATATATATATACATAGGCAATATATAAATATAAATATATATATGTGTATATATATATATGTATATATATATATATATATATATATATATATATATATATATATATATATATATATATATATATATATATATATATAACATATAATTACAGTCTATACACTTGTTTAATCGAAAATGTGTCAGTCAAGATGGTGATCAATTTCCCTGCCTGAGCAACGATGATGAAATGGTGAAAGTGTTAAGGAAATGAAACTGATTCACATCCCCCTTGGCATGTGCGCTAAAGTACACGATAAAAATTGTCTTACAAATTTATTAACGGATCCCGGAGAGGTTAGTCAAAAAGTGAGAATCCAATCTAGCGTCTAGAGCTCTTATCACATGGCATAAAATCAAATATTGTATCAAGGAGTGACATTGGCAAGATGTAATGTATATATACATATATATACATTGTTACAAATTGTGACCTTGGTTGGGGAGAGAATTGGAACAATCTAGTATAATTGACTGCAAAAGAACCAAGAGGGCCCGAGTTTATAAACAAAAAGAAAGCTACTGGAAACTCACCTTAGACTTTCCTGGATTTATAAGTAAATAATTAAGGTCCCCATTAGGAATTAGACTTCTTTGACGATTTAAAAGGGGGTTTATTTACAGAGACTGAGCAGGTATGCAAGAAGACAAAACAGAATGTAAATTGTAAACAACTATAACCAATTAAGCACATACAGGGGCTCAATAATGCAGTGATTTGCAAATAAGCAATGTAAATATGAAGGGCAGCAGATACACCAACCCCGTGATAACAACTGACTCTGTTATGTAAAAATTACATTAAATCGTCACTGATGGTAATTCTTTAAAAGGGATGAACTCCAGGGTAATGGAATCAGTTCATTAAGATAATTTCTGTGGGGGCCAGCAACGGAGTCTTGCAATCAGGCTGCGACCAGGAATGGTTGCGAAATTTGGATGGCAATCAGAACTAGCGGGACATAGATTTGCAACTGAGCAGATGATGACTCCCTGGAAGAGAGGTTAGGAGCTAACACCATACGGAAGAGAAATGAAATCTCCCTGTAAAAGTATTACACAAAGGCACGTTCTTAAATTCTAAACACCACATAGCTCAGATGATAAATATGAGACAGCACTTAATCACAATCTTGGAATCGTGGTGGATTGGGCTTCTGAAACAAGGAACACGTGTTCACCACCACACAAAGGGGGAAGCTTCAAACACTTATATCACTTAGACTAATTTGTCCTTAATTTGCACTGGGGAAGGGATATTGGGATGCTTATCACTGAATCGTTTACATTGATTTCAAGGCAAGTTATGTTCGCTGTTACGGGCTGCCGAAGCAGGGGTGACTTAACAAAGGGAAAGGCTTTTTGTGGAGAAAGGAGGTGAAGTTTAAAGGAATGGAAAAATCAAGGGATTTCAGGGGAGGGGAAAGGGCTGGCTTACTGACTACTTGCAATTCACGAACCTGATCTACAGTTGTTGGCGCCAAACACAATCGATTTTGGCTGTTCATCTTAAGTAGCTTTCACCCAGAGTCTTTAAAAGGAACACAGACATGCATCTTTGACTGGATATTGGAGGCCTCTGATTGCCATCTCTGAGACCAGCTTGGCAGGGCTTGTTTGTCGAAAATTTAGGCTACCCTGACCTGCAAAAGTCATACAGCCAACAAAAGAGCAGAGGAAAGGATCCTTAATATTAAGTACTTTTAGAGGTTAAGGTCCTACCTGCGGATAGCCCCACTATGTCCCCTTAAGCTCACAATACCTAACTACTCACATCACGTGATGGGGGGTCTTAAGAGGAGTAAACATTGTTTACCCCAAATCAGGTGAGTGGGAGGTGATTCCTACGTTGGTGAAAACTGGCTTTAATTGCTGTTCTCTGGTTCAAAACACGCTTGCTTCTACCTCACCCGCCATGCTTTCTCTGTCCCGATAGTCAAATGAAAGGAGAACTGCATTACAAGAATAATGATGCACTGGCAGCTAAATGAGGGAGGGATAAATCCTTGACAAATATATATATAAATATATATATATATATATATATATATATATATATATATATATATATATATATATATATATATATAGTATATATATATATAAATATATATAATATATATATATATATATATATATATGTATATATAAATAATTATACTATAATAACTACAATACCCTCTTGACATATATATAAATATATTTATATATGTATATATAAATATATGTATTCAGTAATTGGGGGCTACTTGGAAATCTTAGATTAATGATAAATAATATTGCCAAGACCAGGAAGAACATTCTTTATTACAAGCTTTTCGAGGTATAAAACCTCATCATCAGGCTGAAAAAAACCGACAAGGATGAGAATCAATAAAATTACAATAAAATGAATTGTCATAATAAATCTTCAGCAAAAATACTAACGAAATATAAAATGAACAAGTAAATACAAACTAAAAGGGTGAGACGTAAAATAACGAAAAATTAAAAACACAAACATAAAATATGAAAATAAAACTATAGTGAAATGTAAACAAACTACCACTCACAAAGTAAAATATTTAACGACCCTAATTGAGTACCTACTATGAAATTACACGATAGCTAGTTGAATACCAGACGAGTTGTTGTTCAATTCCAGCTTCATCTTTTTAATAGTCAGCGACTCTGAAATTAAAAGGTCCAGTCTGTTTGAACAAAAAGACAGTACCCGAAAATCCAGGTCAGTGAAAGGATGGTCCTGTGCTAAACTGTGTTCTCTAATGGCAGAAAAGGGTGGTTTGGAAAGGAAACCTAGTTCTAATAGAAAGACCTATGTGTTCCAAAATTCTGTGTCTGAGCCAGCGGGAACTAGATCCCACGTATCGCAGACCACACTGCGAACAAGTGAACAAGTAAACGACACAGGAATTAAGGTCCACAGGCAGAGTAGGCTTTCTCTCAAAAGTGATCTTATTGTAAAAAGGATTACAGAAAACAAACCGGAAACTGATTTGAGGGAAACAATGCTTAAGTATTTCTTGTAACTTTTTCGGACCATATAGCTACTATGACCAAGGTAAGGCAATTTAATGTACTTTACATCTTTACTAGCAGTACTGTACACCGGTCTGGGACAAAACTTTCATTTAAAAAATTTTTCAGAACTTTGTAAAATACAAAAATGGGATATGAGTTTTCAGAAAAGATAATTCTGGAGGAAAACCATATCTTGATGAAATAAATTAAAATCACAACAAACAAGGCTCTTTATTTGCTTCAGGTCTAAGCCTGGTTATTTGTAATCAAAGGTACATAAAATAGGGAAACCTTTAAGACCTATTATTTCCTCAATTGGTACTTTTAGTTATAACCTGTCTAAGTTTCTGGTTCCAGTTTTAAACCCTCTAACTTTAGGTGAATTTAACATATCTAATTCTTCCAAATTTGTTAAAGAATTATGCTCTTTCAATTTTAACCAAGATGCTAGTTTTGATGTAACCTCTCTTTTCACCAATATCCCATTAAAAGAAACAACTGACATTATTCTTAATAATATATGTGAAAACCATCTATCAGTGTTTGGACTTAATAAAACAGACTTGCAAAAATTATTACATTTAGCAACAGGATGGCATTTTACTTTTGACGGTAAATTATATAATCAAATAGATGGAGTAGCTAAGGGAAATTCCCTTGGACCTGTATATGGATTGCTTCATGGGTTATTGTGAAAGGGTTTGATGTCTGAATGCCCTAGTGCTTTCAAACCTTTGTATCACTGTAGGTATGTAGATGATATTTTCCTTGTGTTTAAGGAATTATCACATGTTGATTTGTTTTTGAATATTTTAATTCTCGTCACCCTAACATTTCTTTTACTTGTGAGACGGAACAGGATAATAAGTTGTCATTTTTAGATGTACAGGTAACAGAAATAGTGGGCAAATTTGAGACCTCTGTTTATAGGAAAAGTACTTTTACTGGGTTTGGGATTGAATTACCTCAGTTTTTTCGCCAAAGTTGTATAAGATGAACTCAATACGCACTTTGATTAATAGAGCCTACAATGTTTGTTGTGATTTTAATTTATTTCATCAAGATATGGTTTTCCTCCAGAATTACTTTTCAAAAAACTCATATCCCATTTTTATATTTTACAAAGTTCTGAAAAATTTTTAAATGAAAGTTTTGTCCCAGACCGGTGTACAGTACTGCTAGTAAAGATGTAAAGTACATTAAATTGCCTTACCTTGGTCATAGTAGCTATATGGTCCGAAAAAAAGTTACAAGAAATACTTAAGCATTGTTTCCCTCAAATCAGTTTCCAGTTTGTTTTCTGTAATCCTTTTACAATAAGATCACTTTGAGAGAGAAGCCTACTCTGCCTGTGGACCTTAATTCCTGTGTCGTTTACTTGTTCACTTGTTCGCAGTGTGGTCTGCGATACGTGGGATCTAGTTCCCGCTGGCTCAGACACAAATTTTGGAACACAGAGGTCTTTTCTATTAGAACTAGGTTTCCCCTTTCCAAACCACCCTTTTCTGCCATTAGAGAACACAGTTTAGCACAGGACCATCCTTTCACTGACCTGGATTTTCGGGTACTGTCTTTTGTTCAAACAGACTGGACCTTTTAATTTCAGAGTCGCTGACTATTAAAAGATGAAGCCGGAATTGAACAACAACTCGTCTGGTATTCAACTAGCTATCGTGTAATTTCATAGTAGGTACTCAATTAGGTCGTTAAATATTTTACTTTGTGAGTGGTAGTTTGTTTACATTTCACTATAGTTTTATTTTCATATTTTTATGTTTGTGTTTTTAATTTTTCGTTATTTTACGTCTCACCCTTTTTAGTTTGTATTTACTTGTTCATTTTATATTTCGTTAGTATTTTTTGCTGAAGATTTATTATGACAATTCATTTTATTGTAATTTTATTGATTCTCATCCTTGTCAGTTTTCAGCCTGATGATGAGGTTTTATACCTCGAAAGCTTGTAATAAAGAATGTTCTTCCTGGTCTTGGCAATATTATTTATCATTAAGCTAAATATATATATATATACATATATATATATATATATATATATATATATATATATATATATATATATATATATATATATATATATATTTATATACACAACACACACACACACACACACATATATATATATATATATATATATATATATATATATATATATATATATATAATGACTGATAGGTATACATAACCATGAATACACCATACATATATATATATATATATATATTTATATATATATATGTTTATGTATATATGTATAACAGAATCATTTCCTGTTTGTTGTATAAACCCTTATATATATTACCTAAAGTTTGGGAGATATTTTGGATTTCTGCAGATATTAACTTATTATGGTAAATTGGCAATTTTACATTTTCTCTACAGACACTAAATAAGAGAAAAACGTCTTCGCTACATCACCAAATTTGCTCGCCACAATTTTTGCTTGCCATCATCATCTTCAGGTTATTCTCGAGTAAGAGACACCTGCTCTCTTTCGTGAAATATTGAAATTCCTTTCATAGCCTACCAGCGAAAAATAAACAACTTTTCTCTTCCGGGTCGTCCTTTTGTTGCAAAACGTATCTTACGCCTTCCTCACAATTCATCATTAACCTCAGAGAGAGAGAGAGAGAGAGAGAGAGAGAGAGAGAGAGAGAGAGAGAGAGAGCATTACCAAAAGGGAAGCAGGAGGCGGGAAACAATAACAACATGATGCAACGATGTCGTGCAGAGGACCACTGTGGGAGCCTTCTGCTTGTCTCAGACGTCTTCCGGACAGATGGAATAGTAGTCTTTATTTCCTCTGCCAGTCTTTTTATTTCCTGTATCTTAAGAGAGAGACGAGGATGGTAATGGAGAAAGACACGACGAGGGAGAGACTATGCCGGTGATGGAGGAAATACGCGTAGCACTAATCTTTTTTTACATCGTATTATGTGAAGCCGCATGCTTGTCAGACAAAACACAAAAATAGTGCGCTGGCAAATATATGCACCAAGAGTCGGATACACGAGTTTGTGTTTGGATATTTCAACGCTAAATTTAACCTCGTTACTTGAAGCAAACGATCAAAATGAGGAAGGCAACAGGCAAACAAACACTAAGAAGATTTTTTAGGTATGTTTCCTTATTGCTTCAGTTAGCTCTCTCTAAATCTATCTGTATGTGTACATATCCACACATCGCATATATTTCAGAGGATACCGTAATGATTGGCGATAATGAAGAGAAGCCGTAGAAACTGAGAGAGTTCGAGTGTGTTTGCAATGGGAGAAAGTTAAGAGTAAATGTGGGGAGTAAGGTTATTAGGGTAAATACAAAACAGGAAGAAGGAGCGATAAATGTCAACGTGGACGGAAGAAGAGCACAGGCTGTTGGTTCGAGTTTGGGGTTGATGTTCCAGCGGATGATGGTAAATTGAGATGTGAACTGCAGAATAGGTCAACAAGAAAGGCATCAGGATGTGTGCAAAAGACTGGTAAGGGACTTCAAGTGTATATGGAAGCCATAAAGTAGACCCAGGTCTACTCTATAGCAATGAAGTCTGGCTGTAGAATTCAAGTGAAAGACAAACCTTGCAGCTGCAGAGATGATTACTGTTTGCGCAGTATAGTTTATTACCCTATAATCAGTTACTGTGTACTGTTCTAACAAACATAACGTCCTTAAGTAATCAAAACTTGATGTGAAAATCTCAGAGAGAGAGAGAGAGAGAGAGAGAGAGAGAGAGAGAGAGAGAGAGAGAGAGAGAGAGAGAGAGAGAGAGCACATAAAATGTATTTTTTCTAGCATTGTTATACCTAGAAATTCGTGCTGTAATGGCAGGACTGAACTCAGAAAATGTATTTTCGTTTTCAGATTTCCTTTGTATCCAAATATGGGATGTCCCTCCTAAGTGATAATTCGAGAGGTAATGGTTGACACAAATACTAAGACGAGCGCGTCCACTACTCATACACGCGCGCACACACACACACACACAAAGAAACAATAAGTCACAGAAATGGTCATATCAAAGAACCAATGCTTCCTAAATAAAACAGAAAATTTAGACGTTACTGAGAAAGGAAATGATGACTCATATATTGACATAATAGCTACACTGAAATTCCCTAAAACAGAATGACGCAGAGGACTCCTATAACGAGCAGTAAAGGTTAAAAATGAGACCAATCCCTTTATCTCGGAGAGTGTCCCGAGAGAGAGAGAGAGAGAGAGAGAGAGAGAGAGAGAGAGAGAGAGAGAGAGAGAGAATAATTGAAATGACATTCTCTTGCCTTCCAACATCCCCTACTACTTCATAATAACCATTTGAGAGATTTACACTCGGGAAATAATGTGTATCTTCCTGTCCTTGCGCCACGACCAGGAACTCGTTACACTTCTCGGAAAATGTTATTAGACTTTTAACAAGTTTCTTGGTTAATGGTTAACACCAGCCAGCTCTCTCTCTCTCTCTCTCTCTCTCTCTCTCTCTCTCTCTCTCTCTCTCTCTCTCTCCGAGATGGTCCCTGGTGTTTTCTACAGCTGTTGAATAATACTGAGAAGTTTATTGGTAAATATCGTTACAATTTGAATAATTTTTCATGTGATTAAAAAGTAAGCTGTAAAAATTTTGTATTAGGAAAAATTGTGAGAGAGAGAGAGAGAGAGAGAGAGAGAGAGAGAGAGAGAGAGAGAGAGAGAGAGAGATTGAATAATGGTACACAACGACCCAGATTCCTATGCTCTTGAAAAGCTTTTATCAAAGGAGCAAGGAATAATAATGGAATTTCTGGATCACTGCGGACGCACAGTACAATCACACGGCACATGAATATTATCAAATTACTTGTGATAGGTTCTCTTTCAATGAGCTCCTAATGAAAACCTGAAATTACATGACGCAATTTCAGTGATCATAGTTGTATCATTTCAGGAAAAGCGTTTGAACTGCTGTTTCTTTAATTGCACGAAATTTTCCAAAGACTTCTGTGTATCGTTTGCATAACGCGGCTGGTTCAATAGACCTTCCAGAGAAAGAACTGTGATCTCATTCACATCAGAGCACGAATTCTGGTCCTATGATTTTCGTAATTGCGGAACGAGAGAATTTGATTTCGTTTGCTTATTTCATGGGTCGTTTTAATAACAGTATTAAAGTTCTGTTCACCATAAATGCCAAAAATTATTATTTTTAAAGCTGTTGTTAGTATAACTGCTAACAAAATCACAATGTCATAATTAAATATTGTATATTAAAAATCCATAATTATGTCTGTAAATCGTATTATTTGTAAAACTAAAAACAAAGGCTTTCGTACAAATGAACGTGCCTACCTCCTCAGTGTTAACGTCAGCACTAAGGAGGAACACTGTTCAGGTGTTCAGAATCTTTGTTTTAACTTTTATGAGTAATATAATTTACTGACATAATCGTGGATTTTTTTTATATTACAACAGTAGTATAGTTATTATTTGTACTGCTACTATTGTGATTTTTATCATCAGTGATTTATATCTCAAAGTTCATCATAACTGAATATGCCCTTCAAAGTAAAACGATATAGCACAGTGTTCAGTGCAACAGAAGTCTTATCATTCAAGGCCAAAAACTCTTGGTTGAACTGATCTTTTTCTCTTTTCATCTTCCTAAATACGAGGATTAACATCCATTCATTCTGACTTCTCAGTCTTTTGCCTCGACCATCACTAAGAGTCGCTATCTCATCCTCCTTTCAAAGATTTCATCATCCTACACCCTTTACTGCAGTTTATCCTTCCCATTCTCTCAACATGAACAAAAAGCCTCTTAACATTCTGACCCATCTTTTAACCAATTCAAAGCTTTATAGTAGATCTTCGTCAAGTTTCATTTCCTCGCCTCATCAAACCTAACTGTTCTGCGCACTTTATTCAAAAGCCTTCAAGTTTTTACTTACAATATCCTGTCTCATTTGCCCTTTATTCATCTCTATGGTTTCATCATCATCAGTATAATTTATTCATAAGGAACTTAATCATAAACAACTGCATGACAGAACTAGACCCATATGTCCATGATGCTGCTGAAAATCATCAGTTCACCTTGTACATTCAGCAACTCAACTTTCAGAGGCTTTTCTGTTCTGTTGGATTTCTGCACATTATTGGAACCCGCTGCCGCCCCTACAAAACTTGAGAGATCTTTCGCACGTTTCAGCAATTGCAGTGAGAGCTTAGGTGCTCAAGTATCTGGCATTCATTCTGGAAAGGAAATTGAGAGGTAGGTAGGTTTGAAAGGTGTAACAGGAGGAAAACATAGCAATTGCACTATGAAATAATTGTTAGGAGAGGGTGGACAGCATAGATGGAAGAAAGATACGAATGGAGGCACAGTAAAAGAAATGAAAGGGGTTGCAGCTAGGGGCCGAAGAGGCACTGCAAAGAACCTTTAGTAATGCCTACAGTGCACCCCGTGAGGTGTGCTGACGGCACTAACCCCCTACGGAGGAATAAAAGTAAAGGGTAAAAACAAGGCAAATGCCCGAGAAAAACACATAAAAGAATCTATTGCGTGCAGTCTACCGTGTAAGAGTTACAGTAAGCGTTGTCCCTAAGGAATAAATGATAAGTCTATGAGCATTAATATTCATATGAGGTTGACACGACTGACACTTATAAAACAGATATGTTTGACTTTCTTGTCAGAACTATCCGGCGTAATCTTAAAAATGAATAATAATGATAACTTTAAAGTCCTAGTTTCCTGACAGTGATTAAAAACGAAACATATCAGTGACGCTCAAGACACGAAAGTAAACTTCCTAAGAATAAGTTTAAATGGGTAACGGAAAAAAGTATGAATCACTGAACAGACTTTGAGAGACCTCACCCTAAACCTTTATTGGTAGACGGGATAAGACAACAGGACCAGTTCATGAAACAGATTTCATGACAAGCCTCCTTCGTCCTCTTTTTGATTATGCTCGTTTCGTCATATCTATAAAGTGTTATATGTTATGATTTTTTCATTTAAAAGGAGAGACGGAAAAAGTTTAATCAAACGATTTTATAATTTTAGTTTGACTATTCTGAAAACTTATAATGCTATGGACCTGCGCTTATTATTTTCCATTTATTTCTGCCGTTGTTGACTTTTGAATATGTAACGTCAAAGACCATGAAAAATAAATATTTGTTACTGATTGCAATGTCAATTAATTAGCCGTCCAACCGAGGGAATTTGCCCAACAGTGCTGGTATAAATATAACAATACCACCAAAAAATTCTTACAAGAACGTTATTGATAATATCTCATGCGGATGCAGACACTTTAAAAAGAGCTCTTGACTTTATAATTCTCTACGAGTATCTTGAAGTACTTGCAAGGATGCTTACTGCAAGGAAAGAAGGAAGAGATTAAAGTTAATGTTTACATAGTTTACGAGTTTGTTATATGAAAACACTCTGATTCCTCTCTGGTTTCCTAAGCACCAAGATCATCGATCTGCACAGTAGAGTCAATACTTTACCGGTACTTCTATTGTCCAGGAAAAGTCCAAGTAAATCGTTTGCTTTACCATACAGAGAGATGATCATGAGGCTTAGAAAACAAGTGAGGAATCAGTCTTCACAGAACAAACTCGTAACTATTAACTTCTTATCTCTTCCTTTCTTTCATTTCAGTAACTTATCACTCATTCTTCTCTCCTTCCAGTTGCCACGCGATGCTAGGACAGACTTGCGTATTATTTATTTCCCCTTATAAATGAATATAAAATAATACTCGGCAGCAGACAATCTGGCAAATCATGAATCATGCATGAACTCAAAACAAATACATTTTTAACCTTATAAATGCGTGTTACGGATGAAAATCTCTTGTTGTGAGTTATTTGTTATCATTATCACAAAAAAATGAGGAGTCATTCGAATGATGATGTGTTCTTGGAAACCCTGTTAATGTTGTAAAATCTACTCTCACATGCTATTTGTAACTAGAGAATAATAAATACAACAATAATGGTAATAATATCCACCATAACTTTTTCCACAACATGATGTTGTAGTTGGCACCCACAGATGACTCATCATGTCTACGCTTATCAAGTGTATTAATGACCACTCTCAGTGAGTGATAATATTCTAATACTCCACTGTGAGCAACCAACGTTGTAATAGTAATGCAGAATTAGATCAAATGAAAGTTAACTGGATAGGGTATAAGGAAATCATAAAGTTCAACCCGGGTAGACTTCGTCTGCCTCTCCGTAACAACAAATCGACTAATTTCCACTCGGATATACTGAAAATATTACAGAAGAAAGTGTACTGTATATCAGCCAATTCTCATAACGCTTAACGGCATCCTTACTTCCTGAATTATTTATAACTGAATTACCAGAATATTAACTTTTTGATAAATTCATGTGAAATTTTTGTCTGTGGCTAATCTAGATACACCACATAGTCTTGTCGAATAAATCGCATGATTTTTAGTTTTCTGTAAAAGAGAACTATTGAGATGGCTATCTGTCTGTCCGTCCGCACTTTTTCTGTCCGCCCTCGGATCTTAAAAACTACTCAGGCTAGAGGGCTGCAAATTGGTATGTTGATCATCCACACTCTAATCGTCAAACACAACAAATTGCAGCCCTCTAGCCTCAGTAGTTTTTATTCTAATGAAGGTTAAAGTTATCCATAATCGTACGTCTGGCACCACTATAGGTACAAACAACACAGGCCAACACCGGGCCGTGGCTGAGAGTTTCATGGGCCGGAGCTGAGAGTTTCATGGGCCGTGTCTCAGAGTTTCATAAAGTACTATATGCTGTGCAGAAAACTCGATTACGCCGAAGAAACTTCGACGCATTGTTTACTTGTTTAAGATCCTTTCGTGCTCTCAGTCAGCAAGCAGAAAATCAAGCTGTTTCAAAAACGCGATCAAAAATCGAAAAATTCATGAAAAGAAAAGAAAAAGGTTTTTTCCTCAACTCCAAATCCAAATGACACCACTTTTCTCTCTTCTTTTGTGCATGTCAAAGTGGAGGATACGAGTCTAGGTTCCCTCCCTGCAGCACAAGGCAATCAAATGCAATTAGCAAGTATAGTGCAATCAATATCAAAAATATTCATAGAAATATTTCCATTCGTTTGACATTTTCATGTTACTCGGTCATACTTCATGTCATCAAAAAGATTCAATTTATTATGCAAACAAAAGATTTGATATTGCAGCCCATGAGGGATTCTCAGGCAAATACTTTCATAATACGAGAATTATATAATTATATATACTGCATATATATATATATATATATATATATATATATATATATATATATGTGTGTGTTTATATATGTGTACACATTTATATATATATATATATATATATATATATATATATATATATATATATATATATATATATATATATATATTTATATATATATATATATATATATATATATATATATATATATATATATATATATATATATATATATATATATATATATATATATATAAATATATATATATATTTGCAACGAAGGAAACTTCTTTTCAAGCAACCTCACCCGTTTTACCACAATAACGTAACTGAGAATACAATTCGTTTTAGTTATTTCTTAAATAGAAAGAACTGTGGGTTTCATTCGCATCTTCATCTATTCACTCCTCCATTTCCCAGATGGTTGGGCCTAATCCCTCTCCCTCTCTGTTCAAAATGACTACCTGAGGGCCTTAATTCTGGGTCTGACCTTCAACGATGCCCTCCTCGCCGGCGCCGGACAACGGGCAAGGGAGGAGCCAGAAAAGAGAAAGTTCGCACCACACCGGTTGGGAATGGTGACCTCTCCACAAGGCCTGGATGAAGGCCCACGTGTTCGCTGTAGAAAACAAGGCGGAGATTGACCTTTGACTTTTCTGATAGAGAGCAGGGAAATTACTTTCATGCCTAACATTGGTAGCTCCATAAACAATACCTTTAATTATGTCAACATGATTTTGAGGAAGATCACAATATTTTTCAAATATACATAGGGACAACTCAATCGTTAAAGCAGAGGGTCTATCCGATATAAAGAAGGATAAACCATATCCGAGTGTACTCACATTTTCACTTATTTGTTTACTTGATAAGTTTATAACACAATCATTATGTGCCTATTAGTCCAGTCACTGCTATCAATAAGATTTTTTAGTTTTCTGACGAGTTTCCTTGCTAGGGCATCTGTAGGCCTACGAAGTTTCCCACAAATTTCTTGTTGCAGTGAGTCCTTCCAATCAGCCAGGATAGAATGATTGAATGGAATTCTGGCTTTTTTAATTCTTAAATTTTTCCTTCCCCTCTTGCTTTGCAGCTGCTATGTGGCATTTTAACATCATGGTACTGAATTCATTGAATGGGTGATGGTCATATCTTCTTAAACGGCGTGGTAGCAAGGATTTAGGGAACACTTGTTCAGACAGGCACTTCTTCAGGAACTTGAGTTGAATTCTGGTCGAATGCGCAGCCGAAAGAGACTTGGAGAAGGTAGTAACAATGCAACTCAAAAGAGGAAAAAGGATAGCGAAAGTAAACGTGGCCCTCATTATGTATAACTGAATCATGAAAACATGGAACATGATGAATATATAAATAAAGACAAAGTGCTGCAAGGTCTTTAAAGTGGTATAGATATGTTTACGATATTTTAGCTGTTTTACCTGCTGATATTGATGTAAATGATTTATTCTCTAATTTGAATAACCAGGGTACCATTAATTAAGTTTACTTTAGAATTAGGAAAAAACAATTGCCTCCCTTTCTTAGATTTTTAATACATGGAGAACCATTTCAATGCAAATCCAGTATTTACAGGAAACCAATCAACAACTTAACTTATATCCATTTTTATTCAGGCCATCACCTTAATATCAAAATATCAATTTTTTCTTCCATGTTTTTACGAGCTTGTGCATTGTCAGTCCCCAGTATTTGGATCAAGAAATGGAATACATAAGAAAAATAGGGACAGATTTATGTTATCCTTCACATATACCAGATATCTGTTATAATAAAGCCCACAAAAAGTTTTATAGTGAAAGTAACATGGAGAAAGAAACCCTAAGAACATTCTTAGCTTGCCTTGTTTTAGTGGTTTTGAAAACATAAAATCATTGTTAAAATCTTTTAAATGTCAACCTCATTTTTTCCTATAATAACACAACTAAAAGGAATGTTAAAAGAAATAGCCCTAAAGAATACAAGAACATAATATATAAAATTCCATGTTTGGACTGCCACTCTTTTTATATTGGCCAGTCTAGCAAAGATTTGGATGTATGTATTAAGCAACATAAGTATCCTGTGAAAACTGGGCAAACATCCAATGCTATATTCATTCATTTAAGTGAAAACTCTCACTGGATAAATTGGACTGAAAGTTCATTGAATGCCAGATCGAAAGATTTCTCTTCAAGAAATCTTTGAATCCACTATTACACAGCTTACTTCCAACTGTAATTTTAACCTTAGCCCTGGCTTGTATTATTTGGACCCCTGTATTAGAAAAATGTTCAAGAACTACCTAAAAAGATAAAATCACTGACTTAATTACAAATTAGTTACCTTATATATATTTTTATGTATTCGTATGTTTAATTTTTTATTTGTAAAAATGTTCATCTTGCAAAAATTTTTATTGTTTACAAAAAAAGAGAATTATTGAGTTGTACTTTTATAACATTTTTTGGTGGTCAGTCACCTCCTTATATAATCTTTTAATTATCCTGTCCCTGCTTCTGAACTGTTGATCCTAATCCTTTGTAAAACCTCTTAAATATTTAACCCTGTTTTGGCAGTTCTACTAATTATTCAATTGTGTTGGATTCCAGGTACATATTGTTTCCTTTGTAATCCCCATCTGTCATTTATATGAGCTTTCTTTGTGAACTTATTTTTATATTTCTTCAGTCTGCTAAGTACGATAAGTAAAAAAGGCCTTGCAGCGCTTCATTGTTTCTCTTTCCTTCGTGGATTTTGTCTTTATATTTATATATTCATCACGTTCCATATTTTGTGACTCAATTATCTGTGTGCACACACACACACACACACACACACACATATATATATATATATATATATATATATATATATATATATATATATATATATATATATATATATATATATATATATATATATATATATATATATATAAACAGGCAGCATTACCTGGAAAGTTGATAACAATAACCTCCTTCTTTGGGATTCGAAACTCCGACCACTGGAACAGTAGCTCGACGTTTAGTACATTTAGTTACTAAGGGCAAACAGGAGAGGAACTAAATATACAACATTTGCTTGGAATCGCAGCGGGTACCACTGCACCCACTTCCCATCCCACCTGCAATAAGTGGATACATTTAGTCCTCTCCTCAATGCGCCCGAAGTGGCGTACCCTTTAGCTGTTGGTGTAAATTATTACCAAGGTAAAGGGTAGTCTATATTAATGAGTTATTCGTGGCCTAATATTCTAAAACATGAAAACGTAATGTGTAAAATAGATAAACTATCATGCATCATATATACTATATATATATATATATATATATATATATATATATATATATATATATATATATATATATATATATATATATATATATATATATATATATATATATATATATAAAATATATATATATATATATATATATATATATATATATATATATATATATGTGTGTGTGTGTGTGTGTGTGTGTGTGTGTGTGTGTTTTGTGTATGTGCTATTTGGGCATACTTTCTCTTATGCAAATTCATTTTGAAGTCAATGGCACTGTTCACAGATATCATCTTCTTAACAAGACTTGGAATCAGTCTGTACTTCTTTTTCTCTTCTTCAAGGAAAAAGGAAAAATTATTCACGTTTCTTTCCATTCCCTATTTTCGACAGACCGTTTCCTCGCTCATCGGCGACATCTTCAGGACTAAATTACAAACTGAAATACAAGGTTTTTATTACCACAGGTGGACTCTGCGGCTAC
The DNA here is from genome assembly GCF_040412425.1 of Macrobrachium rosenbergii. Classification (NCBI taxonomy): domain Eukaryota; kingdom Metazoa; phylum Arthropoda; class Malacostraca; order Decapoda; family Palaemonidae; genus Macrobrachium; species Macrobrachium rosenbergii. The sequence continues at coordinate 45,779,274 of NC_089794.1, forward strand.
ATTTAAATTTTAAACATGACATCACTGGTGTGCCGAATTTCTATTGGTCGGTGGGTCTCACTGTCTCGCTGGTGGTCTCTGCGACAACAAAGGCATTCCTGGTGCTCCATAAGATGCGCTCTATGCCGTGGCCTGCAGCAAAGGGCATGGGCAAGGGTGTGATTCCCGTCTCTGGCCGATAGTCTTGATTTGCTTTGTTGTCGGTAGTCGTGTTCAGGAGTGTTCTGTCGCTCATGTCTCCCTTTGCATTCTCAGGGACCCAGCTTCTCTATATATGATCTCTGTGCTTTCTAATAATTCATCCAGTGTCAGATTACGGTCGTGGTTGTATGCATAGTGTTGGAATATAACCCCTTTGTTGCCTGGGCTTGCAATCGCCTGGGTAGAGTGGTAGTGGTGCGACCCTATGTAGCAATTGCTGAGGCCTGCAAACAATGCAATTGACTTCAATAAGAAATATATGTGTGTGTGTGTATGTACATAACACTGAGGTTGAAAATATCTTCATGAAGAAAGATGACAAGATGATAATTGCAAATTAAAAAGATTTAAAGATCTTTCATAAAAATTTTAAAACTGGGGATTGAGTCAAAATACCCATAAAAATGATTGCCTAGGAGTAGCCGAAGAAATAACTGAAGGCTTACAGGGGAAAATATTCAGAAGTGAGCAAATGAGAAACAAGCTAGGGAAATTCTTAGAGATCACAACCTCCACCAACTCTAAACCCTGCGAGTACATTTTTCGGCGAAAAACAATTTGATGTCCTAATTCAAAAGAAATCTTACAAGTCATTAATACAGAACGTCCAGTCAGACTTCCTTTGCAAAATACCAAGTAAAGATTAAACATGGTTCTCAAAACCTACTGTGATGATGTATATGGTTTTATTTAAGCCTGGGATATTTGAAAAGGAGCTAAAGTATCCACACCCCAGATAAGGTCGACTTTCCTGTCTTTCCCAAAATCTAAGCATTTCTCAATCACTAAACTCTACACCAAGAAAATTTTAATTAAAAAAACAAGAATAACGTTTCACGTAATCTTGCTACCTGAAAAGCGACCACAGGGAAAGTGGAAAGCAAAACAAGCGTGCAAACAGAATTAAAAACATAGCCTCCTTGGCGGAGATGAATATGACTGCATATTACATCGTTGAGAAAATCCAACAAGCTGAAGGGCTAAAGTATGTTACGTTCTAAAAGTATTCTAAAGTACGTAATAAAATATGATCATATATTCAATACTTGCATACATATTTGTGATGCAGTAGACAAGCATAAATGCTGTCTAAACAGATTATAAATATTTTACCAGGGATACTATAGCCTTTCTTAACAACTGGCAAACGTCAAATTTTATAGCCGGTATCCCCGTAGGAAGGTAGTGACGTCAGTATACCTCACGTGGTTCATTGTAGGCATTACTTAAGGGTCTTTCCAGCGTCCCTTCGTCCCCCTAGCTGCAACCTCTCTCATTTCTTTTACCCTACCTCCGTTCATATTCTCTTTCTTTCATCTGACTTTCCACCCTCTCTAAAAATTGTTCACTAATGCAACAGCGCGGTTTTCCTCCTGTTACACCTTTCAATGCTTTTTACTGACAATTTCCGTTTCAGCGCTGAATGACCTCATAGATTCCAGCGCTTGGCCTTTGGCCTAAGTTCTATATCCTATTCTGTTCTATATGATCAGGAAACTTCAAAAAGTGACGATTCATTTTACAAACTAAAAAGAATTCTGATCCTGCTGAACAGAAAAAACACAACACTTGTGATTCCGGGTAATCTCTTTCTGCTTCATCCAGATCAATACCTAGAGAGGCATGAATTATGATCCTTATTAATAACTTCCGGTAATTAGTCATTCGTCTTCCAAGGCGTTCTTAATCAGCCTCTTAAAGACAAGGATCACTATGCAACACGTTGCGACGGAACCTCAGATTAATCAATCCAGTGCCTTCCCACCGATACGTCTGAACATTTCATGGATGTGCCTTAAATCAAAGTCGATTCAAGGAACATATTAATTGATTAATTATATATAAACATGTATATATATATGTATGTTTGTGTATATATATATATGTATATAATATATGTATATATATATATATATATATATATATATATATATATATATATATATATATATATATATATATATATATATATATATATATATATATATATATATATGTGTATGTATATATATATATATATATATATATGTATGTATGTAAATATACTTGGAAACCTTCGGTTGATGATGAATATATATATATGCCAAGACCAGGAAGAACATTATTTATCATACGAGCTATAAATACAGGTATAAAACCTCATCTCAGGCTGAAAAAGTGTATGACAAGGATGAAAATCAATGAATTTTACAATAAAATGGCAAAGTCACAATAAATTCTTTTCAGCAAAATACTCTTTTAACCAAATGTTTTAAAACGAACAGTAAATACAAACTAAAAGGTTTAAGAGCAAAATAACGATTTTTTTCTTTCTTAAAAACATCACAAACATAAAAATATATTGTTTGGTTTGTAGAAGTTGTAAATGTAAACCAACTTCTCACACAGTAAATAACGTTGGTTAAGATGACCCAATTGTGACACTACCTTACTATGAAATTTACGATATTTAGTTGCAGAATACCAGACGAATTGTTTTGTTCAAATCAAGGACGGTTCCATCATTTTTAATAACCAGCGACTCTGAAATGATTAAATGAAAAAAAAAAAAAAAGGTCCAGTTCTATTTGAAATTAATTAAAAAGACAGTACTTAAAAATTCAGGACCATACCTAAGTATTTAAAGTTAACAAGTATGTCCTAAAATGAAGTCTTATTTTCACGTTTATCTGTGAATTAAGTTCTTCTTTTCTGACAAAAAATGGAATGCAGTAGTAGTGTATAACAAGAACATTTACTGAACATCCTCACGGAAAAATTCAGAGGAGTGTTGGAAAAGAGGCTCTTGATATTTGAAAAGTGTTGGTAAAAGAAAAATTTAGCGAAAATTATATATATATATATATATATATATATATATATATATATATATATATATATATATATATATATATATATATATATATATATATATATATATATATATATATATGGGAAAAATATAAAGAAAGAAACGAATTTTAGAAAGAGTGATTTTACGTGGCAATTAAGTGGGTGTTGATTTTTACATCATAATTGGTAACAGAAACAGTCAATTTAATTGATCAATTATATTTCTCCCAAAACTTGGAAATTCGGTGACAAGAACGAAATTCTACACCCTACAAAGAAACACAAATTTTACTCGTCAGAATTCCCTTCGCATTTATTCAGCCCAAAGGTATTTGGAATAAAATAGAGACAGACCAGTAATATAAAATGTGGAGGAAGTGAGGAAATAAAATGGAATGGAAATGAAAACAACAGACGGGGAGAAAACTGGACACAAATTTTTACTCTGTAGGTTTTATATTCTGGATAAAAGATGGACATGCTTGCCTAAAAAGTTCTTGATAACGACAGGGACAAATGAATTGGGGGACACGCAGAACACTCAAGTTTCATGCAGTAGACAAGACCAACTCAGGACGCAATCAGTGTCTGTAGAATGGGAAACCTGACAAGTGCAACGCTTTAGACTGACTTCACTAGTGTGTGAAAGATAACGATGAAAAATGTAAGATTTTTTTTTACTTATGATGACGTAAGAAAAACAAGTGTAATTTCCATTCAGCTTCTCAGGATACCATGAGCTATATATATGACCTGTTCAAAACCTGACATATCTAGCTTTAAAAAACATAAATTCTTTAAAGTGTTTTGCGTTTTAACAAGTTTCTCATTCGTTCCTCCTGCCTTATTCATGAGTTCCAGAGTAACTCTAGATGAAGTGTCAGAATTTCTCGTCTGTCAATCAGTGACAGCCCTGAAAATGATTAACGTCGGAGTACGTGCCAGGAGGCGACAGTAATTTTTTAAGATCTGATGGTTTTAAGCAAAAAACGATGCGCGGGCAGAAAAAGTTCAGAGAGAGAGAGAGAGGAGAGATAATCTCCTCTTATGAAGGTTTAATTTCTCTTTCCGGAATAAACAAAATGTGTAAAACAGCTACTGAAATTGAGCAATAAAGCTGGTTAAAACTTTTTTTTTTTGCAAAGTGTTGTCCGTGTCATTATTCAGGTTCATCTGTCACCCCTATTTTTCATGTGCTATAAAATCTGTCAAATATAAATCACTAAACCTATCTAAATTCATTTGTCTTCTCTTATACTTTTACTCTTATAGCTATAGAGAATAAATATATCATTGCGAAACTATGTATCATGTCAGTTCTAACTTGATAAAATTATGTCTTGACTAAGAACACAATACTCCATGCATAGGATTTACCAGATCACAAGTAAAAGATGTTTCTTCGGGCAATATAAAGTATAATCAAGGCCACCGAAAATGTATCTATCTTTCGATTTTATAATGCTGTATCGGTTGAAAACGACCTAATAAACAGGCTACCAACCTATTTAGTATTTGACGATCGGAGGGTGATGATCAACAGCCCTCTAGCCTCAGTAGTTTTAAGATTGATAACAGACAGAAAAGTCCAGAAAAAAGTGACGACAATTACTTTTGCTTTCACAGAAAAATTACAACCATGAAAGTGAATGGAAACAGGAAGCTAACAGTGTAGTGATGAATCTATTAGAATACTAAATACTAAGATTTAACATATATACAGACTAGTTCCCATATGAGTTTATTAAAACATCACAGCGTGACCTCACGGAAAATGTTGGGTAATATAAAATTTTTTCGAAGTTTCTTTTAACAAAGAAAACAAATACCAGACTTCCGGAGATTACAATCATGGGTTGGAAAAAGCCATATACCATACATACATACAGACTGCTTCGTGCAATGGACAGTCACTATTAAAACGGACAAAGAGACAGATTAGAAGATGAAACGTTTTGACTATGTACATTGAAATGACACTTTCCGCTTCCAATGGAACTGAATGTTAGCTAAATGTTGGAAAACAAATGCAGTCGATTAACCTTCACCAAAGGTTAGTTTTAAATTTAACATCAGGGAGAAAAGTGGCAAGCAAGTCATTACCAATGTCTATTTTTTCCGACGCTTTAAAAAGCCCCACGGTCTCATCCCTAGTGATACCTAAAACAGAATAAAATATCTATAAGAGAAAAGAGAAGCATGATAATCCATCAAATGTAGGTATGATAAGCCTCCGGAAACTGACGGATTTATGAGTCTTAATAGCTCTAAGTCCTTCCTTCTTTACCAACAACTTTGTCATTGTCCTACTACTTCCGTTCACTTTATTCGCACCAACTTACTATACTCCTAACTGTTGGTTATGTGAGCAGCAAGTCATTTCTGACCATCAACGCGATTCTGAGCAGCTTTTTTTTCGCACTCTGTATAGAGCCGCCTCATGACCCTTTTCAATGATTAGGTCATTTTTTCAGTTTTGTTTTTAGTGTTTAGCAGTCTCACTACTTTCTTCATGTCTATGAGAATGTCATCTTCATGTCTTTCTAATGGAACTGTGAACGTCAACAGTCGACCAACTACCACACAACAAATTTATTGCTCAGGTCCGTTAAGGTAAAACAGATCATAACAGAATGCGTCCTTATTACTCTGTCTTTGTGTGAAGGTTACATACTTTATTGTGTGAATGTGTATATATATATATATATATATATATATATATATATATATATATATATATAATTTGGCTTATATAAAATCCAAATATATATATATATGTGTATATTATATATGGTAACATCAATTTTTATCAGTATTTATATATATATATATAATAATTTATGATAATAATAAGTAAATGTTTGAATATTAGTTTACCATCTATATAAAATCAACCACTTGAAAAGACAAAATTTTCACACGGCCTCTGTCACCCAGAAAGGTTTTAACTCAAAATCATACTTCTACATGCGACAGTGGTACAAACAGATACAAAACAAAGCAAATTCTCGTTTTACGTCACCTTTTCCTTCGGTTTTCTGGGTTTATTCCCATTTTTCACCTGACGATTCACCTTTTTTTCTGGCGCTGCCAGAAGTATGATTAACCTACAAAAATAAATCCCCTATAACATCAATTTTCGATCAGAATTTGCGTGGATTTTTATCAAAGTTTATGATAATAATTAATATAATTGTTTGTTACCTCGATAAAATCTACGTTGAAAACCTAAATCGATAATTTCATTACGTAGTAAGAAGGAAAGATTTTATTTGATTCTCTCTCTCTCTCTCTCTCTCATTTAGGAAAATAAAATGATTGTTTATGGTTATATATTAGAATGTTGTATATTAATTTCTATCTTTTATCAACGTGTATTTATTCAAAACAATAAATAATCATTTGGTTAACATTCCTCCAAGAAGGGAAAGATTTTGTTTGAATCATGACTTCGTTATGTACGAATTGACCAAGTCTGTAACTTTACACAAATTGAGATGATATGTCATTATACCTCAAATGATTCCATAACTCTAATACCTAATTCTTAGCAAGAGCAAACAACGCGTCAATTCATACCTTTTGCTGATGTAATCAAAGTCAGTAAGGTATAGTATTCTCATCATTTTGGAAAATAAAATTGTTTATGGTTATAAATTTGAATGATGATAGTCATTTCTATCTTTAATCAACGCGTATTCATTCAAAACAATAAATAACCGATTGGCTAACATTCATCCAAGAAGGGAAAGGTTTTGTTTGATTCATGATTACATTATTGTACGAATTGACCAAGTTTATAGATACCATACGTGTAACTTTATACACAATTCTACGTAAAGGAATTTGACGTCATTGTAAAGATAATGACAATTTATTATGTTATGTTTAAAACTGTTTAAAAAGTCACTAAGACCAGTATAAAAAATACATATCACGAGTTGAAGTTAGCCATATAGGAAAATGTTTTGCCACTTTCTTTTTAATATGATTAGGGGGTGGAAAGCTAACTCCTGCAGCAATTCACTTAATAATAGGAAAGGAGTAAAAAGGCATAACAGAGTATAGACTAAAAATTTCTTATTAAAAAAACAAGGCGTCTATTCTCAAACAATATTAATAAATGAGTTTAAATTAAAACTGAGGGGTTGGTTCAGTTTTTTACCAATTGGACAGCAAAGTTTACTTTCATTATAGTAACACATATCATAAAAAGACATCATTGGCCTTGGCCTATAACAAATTGTCAGTATCACATGAAAATAATGTTTTAGATATTATTGTATGATTTGGACTTATAACGGCCTACAAATAGCATTGAAGGGCATAACAGTGAAATGGATAACGCCTACAGTGTACATAATTTAATCATATTTTGATCAGAGCATCTGAGATGCTTCCCAGATGAAATACAGCGGCAAACTGTCATGAAATTGGCGCTAACCTGTCCCCACGAGTGAGTGGAGAAGAAGATAAGAGAATAGGGTTAGGGAGAGAGAAGAACGGGGTTTATCGAATGTCATTCAGAGTTTTTTCCAGGCAGCGCCAGGTTTATCTAATATATATATATATATATATATATATATATATATATATATATATATATATATATATATATATATATATATATATATATATATATATATATATATATATATATATATATATATATATATATATATATATATATATATATATATATATATATATATATATATACATATATATATATATATATATATTAAATAGATATATATAGATATATATATATATATATGTATATATATATATATATATATATATATATATATATATATATATATATATATATATATATATATATAATATATATATATATATATATATATATATATATATATATATATATATATATAGAGAGAGAGAGAGAGAGAGAGAGAGAGAGAGAGAGAGAGAGAGTTAGAGAGAGAGAGAAGTTGGAATCTTAAGTTTTAATGCCTGAAACGAAAAGAAGGGTTAATGAATATGACTTTTTGTAGTCTCTTATGAATATAAAAATGATCGAATTCTTTCATTCATTAAACATTGTATTTGCATTAGATTTCCAGCAACATAAGGTTTGCAGGAAATGAAGCATCCGCATAAAAAATGTAAAAATATCGGAAGAATATAGATTTCAACTTCAGAAAAATATTTCTGAATAAGGATTCGGGAAAAATGATTGTGAATCGCATATCCAGTGTTCGGAAAAAAATACATTTTACTTCAATAAAAAAAGGCAATTAACCATTTGGTGAAAAAATGAAAAACAGCAGATCTTTTCATTTTTTCAACGATTTTTTTTTTTTTTGTATCTACAACATATGGTTTAAAGAGAAACTTGTGCAGACTCCGATGTTAACAAATCTGCACACATGAATTTCAGTGTTTGTGATAAAAATGATAAAGAAAAATGCTTACTGGTGCTGATGGATTTCTCGTTTAAGGTGATAACAAATTTAAGTTTAAAATTAAAATGTACAGTAATTACGAAAATATGAAAATAGTTCTTATAAACAGATTCAGATTTTTTTTATTGTGAAACTGCATCAGGCGAGGTTCCATTGCAGTAACACATCTTAATTAGCAGTTAATTAGAGATTACAGTTGGATATCGACTAATATACTGAGGCTTTCCAAGTTTGCCAATGCTCGTTGTTTTAATGAATCATGATACAAGAAAAGGAAAGTGTTTAAATGAAATCATAAGTTTGAAGAATGCCGTTACTAAAAAACTGTAATGAATGTCTTGTTGCCCTTATGCATTTCGTAATGCTCTCCAGTGTTGTTATAGTACCATTTCATGCAGTTTAGCTTCAAGCTAACATTTTGCTTAAAGATTAGAGCTACTGGTAAACGTCTGTTTCTCGTTTCACTTTAACAGCTGATGTTTTTATGAATCTAGAAGTAATTTCGTTGTCACCTTAAATGAGAAACTAATTAATATCATAAACGTTTTCTTTTATCACTCCTTTTACGAACACTCAACTTTATGTTCGCAGATAATCTCGATGCCTACACAAGTCCCTCTATGGCATAATATATTGTAGTTAAGAAAAAGTAGTTGGAATATATAAAGAATTGTTGTGCTAAATATTTTCATCAAATGGTTAATTGAAGTTTTTACTGATGCAAAATATATCTTTCCAAACACTTAATGTGGAATTCAAATGAATTTTTGCAGCATCCTTATTGAGGAATATTTTTCAGTATTTAAAATCTATATATATCCTCCAAATATTTTTCATTTTTTATGGATTGCGAAATTTTGATGTTGGAAATCTAAGGCAAAATAATGTTTAACGGATGAAACGATTCGATGAATTTGATATTCGTACGAGACTGCAAAAGTGATGCTCATTACTCTTCTTCCTTTTCGCTTCAGGCCTTCAACTTTTGACTTCCAACACCGACTTAACACGACTTCAAGTGTTTGTCAGTCAGAGAAATGACATATATCTTAGCAAAACTTTTTCATGAGTAAGTATTCGGAATGACGTTGTGAACAAACTCCGCAGGTAAAGTTTCTAGAATCAGCTTAGCTCTTCACCAGGCTCTAATCAAATTTCGGCTCAAAACCTTCGTATAATTAAACTGAGTAGCAACACCGTTTTTTATACACTGATCATTATATCTACATCTCTCTCTCTATGTGTGTGTGTGTGTGTGTTTAAATATATAATATATATATATATATATATATATATATATATATATATATATATATTATGTGTTTAAATTTAAATATATATAATATATATATATATATATATATATATATATATATATATACATTTGTTATTTTATATATATACATACATACATATATATATATATATATATATATATATATATATATATATATATATATATATATATATATGTGTGTGTGTGTGTGTGTGTGTGTATAATGTCTGCATGAGAAACAATCCTTTCGTAAGACGTTAACCCATTATTGCTAGAGATATTATTGAAAATCTCATAATGCAATAACACAATAGATTGTATTCATGGGAATGAACTATGTTTATCAAAAGCACTATAAAACAGAAAAGAACAGACATTCATAAGTTCCACAGAATTCATCAAGCCATATCTAGAAATAAATTGCACAAACGAGTCCAGTCATGAAACCTTTAACAGAGGACAACCGTTGAGCTCAGAGAATGAATCATAGTTACAAGGTCACCAGGCCCATGGACTCCAAACACGGCGAAGTTCACCGGCACAGCTCAAGACGAACATCACAATAACAAGAGAGCGTAGACTTCAGCCAAAAGCTAAACGTAGCGAAAGAAACAAAATACTCTCTTCCACAAATGACGTAAGGAACAGAAACGATCACCCGAACCCAATAGTCACAATCTTTGAGGGTTCACCGACGTCTAAACGCAAATAACTCAAAAAGCTTTTGCCATTTCATAAAATGCAAGGTAGATGAAGCCATCTCACCGTTGCATGAAATATTCTGGTAAAAGGGAGAAGCCTGAGCTTGACACAGCTTCTCGGTAAAGGAAGATGCTCTCTAAACACTCTCCAGGCTGCCAAATAACTTAACGTTGCAGTAAATGATTAAACAAAACACGACAATATTTTTGGAGATACGGCAACCGAATTTTCGACGAAAGTTGAGGTAGAGTAAAACGATCCTTGCTAAATATAGGAAGTTGCAATCATCCGATTTTTAAATATACTTAAGCAAATATCTATTTCACTTCTGAGAGAGAGAGAGAGAGAGAGAGAGAGAGAGAGAGAGAGAGAGAGAGAGAGAGAGTTCTTTAGTATCGCAAAAGTGAAGTTTCGAAGGAAACTACCTGTTTAAATGTGCTGGCTCTACTTTCATTTAGATAAGAAGGGCAAAACAAAAATCAAAATAAAATTTTGAATGACGATACTGGATCTAAATTCAATGTAAACGACAAAAGTTCTTATCATTCATAATACTCATTTTTTGTTAATAATACCTTAAAGTGAATTCAGTTTCTGATCTCCCAAGTAGCCCTGTCGAAATATTACTCTGATGAACAACGTGGTAAGAGAGAAACAATCAAAAACACCAAACCTGATGTTTACAAAATACTCAGATAAAAGAATGACAGAGCGAAATCTCGAACAGAAACTTTGAAACTAAAGGATCACTCCTCGAAGAAATACGAAAATGGAAAAGAAGTTTCCTGTGCGGAATTACAGGACGACGAGAAACATGCTGAGCACGTGAGCTGAGCTGAAAATTTATATCTGGGACAATCGAGTCGCGTTGGAGAACTTTGGTAGTTTTTCTGATACACTCGTAAATTCGGATGATTTCCAATTATTGATGCCTCTGTTCAGGTATTTCCGTCTCTGACAAAAGAGATGCTACTTCGATACCCCTCTTAATATTAAACAGAAACACTGATGGCAGGTGTACAAAAAGCTATTGGACAAAAACGTGCGTGTCAAGACATCGATTACTGACGACGCCATAGTGCCCTGTCACACCAGCGAGACCAACTGCATGGAAATCTATTGAATTCAGAACAGTGGGACATTACTTCAGTTTCTTTTATCACAAACACATTTTTAATCCCTAGTAATAAAAACAATTATGACTGAAGACCAATCAAATATATCGTGTTACTTGCGGAATTAGAACGTAGAAGTTGAAGGACAGCTGCGGTTAAACAAGAAGACGGGGAATCATCACCGACTTCAAATTAATCGAGGCACATCTTATTCCGACCAACAATGCCTACTGACTTGAACATAATACTAAACAAAATGAAAAACTGACATATTCGTCGATTTACACAAAAACTGTATCTGGTGAATTTCTTATTTTGTCTACGCCTCAGATGCACCTCAACTGTTTTGTATACGAGGACGATTCTAATCTGAATACAAAATTATCACTACATACGAAGTCTCACGCTCAAAAGAGCTCTTTTAAACTTAGGGACTGTGAAACAACATAATGAGAATTCAATTAATAAATAATCTATAGAATGTTTACTCTTCGTCTGAAGGGAGTCACTAACTACTGATTATGGATAAATGACCCTCGATTATATTTTTATTTATATAAATTGACACCACAGATAATTAATAAGAAGCCTTTTACCAATCTGATATTTTATGTTACAATGGATGTAAAAGTAGAGGCAAAACCACAAGTGTTGGAAAAATGGATTTAAGGCCACGTGACATCAGCTATTAATAAATTACAGGTATTTTTTATAACTTAGGTCATGTGGGGTTAACAAATTATATTTGTTGTTTAAAAACAAACTGGGAAATTGGCTTCTCATTATTGATCCCGACAAGTAATTAAGCAAAGTAAATAGTGTAAAAATGCACCTAACACCTTTACCTTTAAAGTCAATGTATTTAGATGACATTATTTACAAATATTACTTCACATAAGCTCATAGGAAATTAAATTTGGTGGTTTAAAAATTTAAGAAGCAGATTCTTTATCTGCATTTCCTGAATTAAAATATATCGAACTCAATCAGCCACAAAGCATTAAGAGGCAACTATAGTTTTCCAAAAGCAGTGTCGTATCTTCACATACTCCAACTTTTATTTTGCATCTAGACAAAGTAACCAACACTTGTGGCTAAGTAAGGATGAGTTATTAAGACAGCTCTCGGAAACGTTTGCAACTGATGGCAATACAAGTTGTCATCATAACGGGAGCGTCATCAGTGTTATATGACATTCCAAGTAAATGTTTCATTGATGACCTCAAAAACAGAAACGTTTCAGAATCGGGCCAGGCACATAACATGCATATGACATGATACATAGGCTACAGTCCTATGTCCAGGTTTACGGAAAATTAATATAAGTCCTTTAAATGTAACGCCAGAATTGATAAGCACACTTACGATATGAACTGTATTAAGTGTGCGAGCTTGTTAGCGCCAGCTACGTGCGCTGGAAACGGCGCTGCTGTCTCCCCTACCCTCCTGATCCCCTACCTACCCCCACCCAGGGCGGACAAACATGTTTGCAGGAGGAGGGTGGATGTCTCCCCAACCCTACTATTCCCCAACCTACCCCGCCCCAGCCCGGGCCGGACAAACCGGTTTGCAGGGGGTGGGTGGCTGTGTCACGTCTCCCCCACTGTAACCCGGGAGGACAAACAAGATCCACACGGATTTTATTGTTATAGAAGATAGATAACTCGACTAAACACATTAATCAAATGATTGGTCTCACGCGACATCATGAGCACCATTTGACGCCTATGGTGGTGGCTTGGCCCTGAGCCTTCAATGTCTCGTCTGTGGAGCGAGAGGAAGTTTTAACTGAACGAATCTAAATGTCATCCGGAAGTGACTGCAAGTCACTGGAACCAAGTCTCAAGACTCTCATCATGGCATAATGACTAACAACATCTAATAAAGCAGAAATTGTCGATAATGTATTCACTTTGGATTAGGACCTCGAACGCAGTACTCTCAGAAAATGCAACTAGAGTTGCCTTCAAGATGGCTTCGTAAACAATACAGCTTTACTGTAGACATAAAATTATAAAACAAAGTATATATATATATATATATATATATATATATATATATATATATATATATATATATATATATATAGATATATATATATATATATATATATATATATATATATATATATATATATATATATATATATATATGTGTGTATATATATATGTGTGTGTGTGTGTGTGTGTGTGTGTGTGTGTGACCGCTCATCAGCTAAATTAATCGAATATATGTGTGTGTGTGCACTTGGACGCTCATCAGCATTAACCGAAGATGGGACTGGGCGTGAAGCTATCAAGCTCATCCCAAAAGACTTTAAACCGCTAGACTAACACTTTCTGGACTTTCTCGACATAAAAATGGAAATGGTATAAATGGCATATATATATATATATATATATATATATATATATATATATATATATATATATATATATATATATATATATATATATATATATATATATATATATATATTTATAAATATTACTACTGTTTGCCCTGATGTATTTGTGTGAATACCTGAGACAGATGGCGTCCCCTGCATAGGCTGGGCAGTTCAAAAATGCTATGGCATTAGGGACCTAAGCCTCAGAGAGGGTTTACACTCAATGACCCCAGTATGGTGGCCTTAAGCTATCTTCCTCTCTATTCTATGCAATAAATTTGTTCGGATTTAAGGGCGGTATGTCACCATTCCCACAAGCTGAGTCGCAGAGAGAAAACTAACAAACGAACTATGCCTGTGCCGGAACGGTGTCCTTGTTCCCCTCATCCACTTTTACTCCTACGTCTATATTAATTAGTGAATTGGGAAGACTGCAGAATCCGATAGAACGAGACCTGGAGGTCATCGTGATGAGTCAGAAATTTACTCGGCGTTCACAGTAAGTCCGATTCTTGTTGAAGATCGATTGACTAGTAACTTTTTCTGATATTTCAAATTTGTCTTTGTTTTTCTTCCTTCAGCCACCACTTACGGTATATGTGTTCACGAAGTCAAGCATTAAGCCAAATTATTATATTGTTAGCTTCAACCCCGTTATTCCAGTAAAATACCAGGGATTTAGGTATGGCCCAGTTGGTTCGATGCCTTCTTTGCCTAGTGTCCGAATGTTTGGAGGAGCCGTTGCGTTTGAAAACTAAAATCATCTTAGTAGAGATTCTTGTATGACTCCGCAGTTGGAGGACGTTTATTATCAAGTCTTTATAATGAATATTCTTTGTTAGGTTAATTACCCTTAACTGGCGACCTTTGGCTAATTAACGACTGTCTTTGAGGTTAACTTTTGGCTTAAAGTGGCAGGTTCGTGTATTCTTGGTCTGCAGGGCCGTGAAAACTACGTAAATTGAACAATAAATGATCAGCTTTCCACCTGAGAGACCCTACGACGTAACAAGTATATATATATATATATATATATATATATATATATATATATATATATATATATATATATATATATATATATATATGTATGTGTGTGTGTGTGTGTGTGTGTGTGTGTATTCATAAGGCTACGAATGTTGTTTAATATCCAATTAACGCTACTTCTGGAATATCCCCGATGGGGAATTATCACCGAAGGCGAATTTATAAGTGATAAATGGATCGGTACTTCCATTCACCACTTATAAATTCCCCTTCGGTGATAATTCTCCATCGGGAATATTCCAGAAGTAGCGTGAATTGGATATTAAACAACATTTTTAGCTTCATGAATGTATATAAATCACAATGTGATAAAATCTTATTTATATATATATATATATATATATATATATATATATATATATATATATATATATATATATATATATATATATATATATATACAGATATATACACACATATATGTATATGTATATATATACAGTATATGTACACACACATACATACATATATATATATATATATATATATATATATATATATATATATATATATATATATATATATATATATATATATATATATAGATAGATAGATAGATAGATAGTGTGTGTGTGGATGCATGTGCGCCTGTGAGCGAGTGTCTGCATAAAGGATGTGCATTTGTTTGATTACTCGCCCATTAC
Source organism: Macrobrachium rosenbergii (assembly GCF_040412425.1). NCBI lineage: Eukaryota > Metazoa > Arthropoda > Malacostraca > Decapoda > Palaemonidae > Macrobrachium > Macrobrachium rosenbergii. The sequence continues at coordinate 45,794,909 of NC_089794.1, forward strand.
ACGGGAAGGGGCATGCAATGCAATAATGCAATTACTCTGGGATACGGAAGTGGAAGGAGCATGCAAAATGTGAGAAAGGCAACGACGTTCTGTTGCAGACAGGAAAATCCCCAGACTGGTGTAAGTAATCATATCCTTACCCATTATCTTTATTAAACGTGTAAGCATTCACTTGGAAGAAACATAAAAGGCCTTTAACTTAAAAGGAAAAGCAAGGATGACGACTTTTGGAGCAATTTAAAAACAAAAATAATTGAGTAAAGATGTGTCGGCGAAAAGATAAATCATGTACATACACAGAAACATAACTTATACAGCTATTAGAGCGTATCGGCACTGCAACGCAGAGTTTGGAAAACAGTTTCGTAAATTTACAGTTAATGGAAAGAGAGGCTTTCGGCGCTGACTCTTGGAACAACATGGAGCCTCAACAAATGTTTTATGTTAACGCTACGCAAAGCAAGTAGCCCGCACTACCTTTTGATGAGTCATTTGTAAATGCAAAAGCAAATGCTCGTTTTTGAAAAGTAAAATACCTAACGACGATTACCTGAATCTTAATCACCATTAGTTGGAAAAGAATAAAAGGAACCACTTAGAGTTATCTCGTCTAAAATCTGAAGATCCCAGGTCGGTGTGACATCCACACTGGAAAACGAAATTCCAAGACTTCCAGAAGGGTCTACCATTAATTCCTTCATATTTCAACGAAACTGTCCATAAAAACCTATAATTTGGCCTCCGAGACAGAAAGAAACACTGAATGTGAAAAATAACATGAATTGGTGAAACCATTCGAATTTATTAGAAATATTCTCTCTCTCTCTCTCTCTCTCTCTCTCTCTCTCTCTCTCTCTCTCTCTCTCTCTCTCTGTGTGTGTGTGTGTGTGTGTGTGTGAAAATGTTTCTCAATATAAAACACTGAATATTATGCAAGTAAAAAAAAATACATCCTCTTTCCATTTAATATATTTGTGCGTTTGCCTAAGGTTTCCTTAGAATCCCTACGAGATTATCTGTGAATCTGGAGGCCTTTCAAAACAAAATTTATTAAAATGGATATACAATATTGGAAATTCGTCATATGTATCAAATCATTTCTATTTCTCTGCCGGATGATATTTTAAATTAAGCCGGTACTTACACAAAGAAGGCCAGTAAACATAATATGGTTGTATAAAATGAAATAAGACACTTATGTCTGACCGAACTCGTAAGTGGTTGGTTCTACAAGGCACTCTATTTAACAATGTAAGTCAGTAAATCTTATCTAAAAAAAAAAAAAGAAGCTTGTATACAAAATGAAATTAAGCAATATCCTTTTGAATATTCTCTTCATATTTTCCCAGACAACTCTCATCATTTTTTCTTGTTGCTATACCATCATCTAAGGGATACTTATGCCCCAAAATGTTGTCGCGTTCTGTTCCAAAATTTAAATTGGAGATAAGTTGCTTGGCGCCCTTAACTATGTAAAGAAAGATTCATCTCTTTCTAGGAAGCTATGGCCAGCTTATGATTCTCGCCTTTTTCTGTGTCTGTGAATTTACGCCAACTTTCTATTATTTACTATATGGAAGCGAGTTTCTCTTTTCTTGTTTTATTCAACCGTAAACTCTGTACTGATTGTGTTCACTTACATGATGAGAGAAAACGTTTTACCTCTTCCTTATCACGAGTTCGTAGACAAAGGCTAGGTTTTTTGTGGGGCAGATTTTGTGCTCTCATGTCGCGTGACGTTTGCGTTAAGCTTTGTGGATTCCATTAAGCTTTGGCGCTTCTCATGGTAACATTCATACCGACGACAAACAATTGACAGTGGTTTCGTAATTTTTCCAGTGTCCTGTGGTGAACTTTGAGCGGCTTTGTAATATCGGGTCAACGATATGAGATTCTGATTGGAGGATGCATTTTTAACTTTCATTCAATTACTGATGCTAGATATAAATCCGGAAACCATTGTTTAATGAGCTTTAACATAACTATGGGTTCACATGACACGGAAGGATTTTTTTTTAATATTTATCACTGCATCGAACGGGGAAATTGTAATTTAATTTTTATGTGCGCGTTACATCAGACAGCCATAAGTAGGAAATTTATTGGCAATTAAAGGTGGTCCACCAGTTGTGAATGATATTTGAAAAATCTCATGTTCAGAAAATTTTGAATGTCTTCTGTTTTACATTGCTGAGATGCTTGTGATTAGCCATGTAATTCATTTATCAGATAATACGTTCTTCAAGTTATTGTCAGACAATGGAAATGCACGTGAAGGCAATCAATCCATCACATGGGTAAATGCTCAAAACAAAACAGAAACGGAGTAATCAGTGGAGCTCTTGAAGCTTTGAGCCTGAATAGGCTACAATGCTTTGACTTTCAATATTCGGAAACAAAAAGGGGAAAAAAGTTAAACTTCCCAACCTAAGATGGTTAAGAACTGGAAAGAGTGCAATAAACTGATATTTGTTAAAATAATCTGGTATTAGTATATGGCAAAAATAAAAAATCTGACACGCACTTCAGATTGCTGGTCTGTTGTAAAAAGATTTGCATTATGTAGGTTCATTCAAATGCTGATTTATCATTAATTTTTCATATTTACATGATGGTTGCAGATAGTGAGTAGGATTTTTTCCTGTTCAAATTTTACTGAAGACTTATTTGACTTAAATGACCCCAGACCAAAAGGTAATCAATGTATCAAAAACAGATAGAAAAAAGTAAACACACCAACCGTTATTTCTGCCTAAACTCTTAATGACATGGGCTGGTTTGTAAACTAAGTATTCTTACAGTGTTTTTGCCCACTGAACAGATTTCTATCATGATGTTTGAAACAAAGACCATCTCTGAATGTCCACTTGATACCAAGATTAAATCACCAACATTCGGTGAAAATAAAGGTAATTATCAATCATGGAATTATCTTCCCTAAAACTCCATAAAATGTTTTAAATCGAGAAAAAATCATAAAAAGTGTTCCTAGAACAATGGAACATTAAAAAAAAAAAAATCTTGAAGTTTACATTACTGACAGGTGGTGGCGCATATTTTCATCGGTCATCAGATTTATGTTAAGTTAGGGAAATATTTTGCACAGGAGCAGACTACGGTACTGCTCTCGTCTGGGAGTGCTGGATTCTGCTGAGATTTGTTTTATTTTCTAACCTTTGGGAAAGTAATGCATGGGCCGAGAATAAGCTTCTGAAAAATAATGAGCTGAGAAAAAAAGTACGGGACGAGTAATCATTGTTGTATGACCAAGAAGAACAACTAACAACTGTTGTGGGTTCCGGAGCCGCAGTATATTGAACAGAATACTGGAATTACACAACGAATACTGGAAGTGACAAAATTCCTAAAATAGGTACTTTTGATGTCTACCTATCGTTAGCATCACTCCTCGTCAGCCATTATAGGCGATAATACTTAATCTACAATAATGGGAAATTCGAATTTTTAAGGGAGGTGTTATTACAGGAAGAAAATCAATACGTACAAAATCCATAAATTTTTTTGTAAATGCAAAATCTTCAATCGCTGCCGGGTCAGACTTGCGAGAACACTCAAAAGATCTGAAAGATCTTGGGGACTTTATATGCAACAAGTACTTATTGGTTCCTTGTATTTTTGTCTTACTTCCTGACATACCGGCAAGTTAAATTAATGGTGACATGAAAAAATACATACACCTCACACGAGAATCTTGATAGTCTAAAAAAAAAAAAAAATACATCCAAGTTTACTGAGGAAGCTAATTTTCAGCAAGAGTAAAGGATACATGAAGTGTCTTCATTAATCAGAGCATTCCTTTATCACTAAAGTTTTCTTAAAGGAGTATGTAGGCTAAGTGTGCTTCAAATGTCTAAATAATGATTATCCTGATACTTCATCTCTTCAATCTGGCGATTTTTCATTCATTAAAGAGCAAGTTCTTTGGCATTGTCTCTTTTTATCAGTGTTACTTTGAGGTCAACAATTTTTGCCTTTGCAATGTTTTCTACACACTTACACACGGGGAATAACTTTTGCTCGCTCCATATGAAAGGAATCAGAGATTAATCACTATTTTTTCCCTGAATAGGAATTTCCGCACGTCATCATCTCTATGAACTGTTGATCTATTTTCAGTATCTTAATTAAGTCGTAAAAAAGGTTATAACAAAATATACTCTTGAAATAGTGCTTTAATCGGTGTTCTAATGACTCTGTCAAAATATTTGCAGCCATTTAATCTTTTATAGTTAATGAGTTAAAGACTTACGAGGAAATTATGTTCGGTTTTTAAATGCGTTAGGGTTTTACGCCAATGTTAATATGAAAATGGTCTATTACCCGCAATTATTAGAACAAAAAAGCAGACGGTGTTTCCAACAAAACATTTATCACTTTCGGATCATACAAAGTTCAGAAGGAAAAATGTGAAATTGGATCCTGATTTGGAATGCGTCATTTTTCTTCACTGAACTTCGTTAGTTTATAAAAGGAAGAAACCAATGAAGATGGTTAAAAATACTGACGGCTATAATGAACATTCCCTCACCTACTGTATCTTTCTATGTGCTTTCAAGTTTAAGAACTTATCTGGGAATTTATCCTTTATTGTATTAAGACAACTATCATATCATCATCACCCCCTCCACCGAAGAGGACCTCTGTAAAATTCCACCACTCATGTTTTTCATCTGCTTTCACATTTCCATAAATCTCCACTCATCTCCAGTCTCTCGTCTCACAGTTCGCACCCAAGTAGGTCTGGGTCGTGCAGTTCTTCTGGCGCCCTATGAGCCCAGATGACGCTATCACGCCATGTTCTTCTTCCAACTCTCTTTCATCATTATCTCATCTGTATATAAGACGTTTGAAATTTCTCTTATAGTAAATTTTCTCGATGTATCCTGCCACGAGACTCCAACGAATCTTCTAAAAACTTTATCCTCAAATCGACATACAGTAATCTTTTTGATATTCTTTCACTGTCATACCATTACTCATGTTCGTACAGTAATACTGATCGTACTAGGTTAATATATGACCTTACTTCCGTATGCAATTTTTATCTGGTTTCCAAGTTTTATTCAGCCTTCTCACTGTTATTTTTGCATAGTCTTAAGCCCTGTCCACACTAGCGGGCACTGCCCGACGGGCAAACACTGTTCCCATAACCCGTTCCACTATACTGACCGATCGAGTATGGAGCCAGAACGATGCGATTGTCTGGTAACACTGCTTCAGAAGCGAGGGAAAACATAAACAGCCATTAGCCTTTCAAGAGGGATTGCACTGGATGTCAGTGGTTCTACGGATTTGGAAGAATTAACCTCATCAGCCCTTTTCCCATCTATTGTTATCTCATATCATAACGTAAGTTCTTAATCATTTCTGTTTAGTTTTATTTTAAAATTATCTTTATTCCCATCTCCCTCTGTTATGTAATGCATTCTGTTAAGCTACTTTGTAAATCTTGTGCATTTTTGTGATTTACACAGCACTGTCGGTATATTGTAAGTCTTTCAACTTTCCATCGTTATCCCAATCTAGGCATTATCTTTCATTTCCAACGACTCGTTTCATTACAGAGTTCATGAGAAGGGTAAACAGTAATGGTGACATACCATTTCCTTGTAGCACACCACTATTTACTGCGATTCACATGAAAAAAAACTCCATCAGTTTTAACTTTGCATTTGTTTCGTTCATATATAATTGCAATTATCTTTACATATTTAACGGGAACATCATAGTGACTTAAGACTTTCAATACAGCTTTCTGGTAATTAACAAGAGACATCCGAAGGGATTTCTAAATTCCATATACTGTGGCACAATAAGTCTTAACAAAATTGTTTGATCTATATAACTCCTGCCTTCTATATAGTCAGATTGTTCATCTATAAGCTTTTTATCAGCTTCTTTATATAGGTCATTGATGATGAGTATACTGAATATTTTCGTCACAACAGAAATAACTGTAATGTCTCTATAGGTACTGCCTCTTTCAGTCAGGTCTCGTTTCTTTGCAGTCTTTTCTATGGCTTCCAGTTCCCAATCACCACGCTTTTTTCCTTATTCCATATTCCGCGAAACAGTCGAGTTTATATACGAGATGTTATTTCATCTTCAGCTAAACTGCAGTGATTTCACAAGACCTTGTGCTTTCAATCATTTAGCTGCTTCCCTCTTAGTTAAGAGCTGTCGATATTTACAAAATGAAGTCCAGTAATATTCATTTATCTTATATCTTCAATTAGGGATACGTGCCCGTCTCGGTCCTACATTAATTTGAAACTTAAAAAAAGACAAGAGAAAGATCGTTGCTTAAATGCCTTTTCGCTCCCTTTCTTTCAACTGCCACCATTTTATCTATCCTGAGCAAATTTACCCAAAAAGATTCCCTATAAACAAGAGGGATTTACATCTCTTTACAGACCTTGTATATTCAGTCTTGTCATTCCTTCCTCCTTTTCGGAAAACCGACTATTTCCCTTAATTAGCTTACCCTCACTTTTCGATGAAATGCATGATTGCATGATTGCATGATTGGGATGGTGGCTGCTGCCATCAGTTATAAATAAAGCAGTTCGCTGTTAGGTGGTGCTTGTTTTGCAGAACCATAGTATATATATATATATATATATATATATATATATATATATATATATATATATATATATATATATATATATATATATATATATATATATATATATATATATATATATATATATATATATATATATATATATATATATATATATATATATATATATATATATATATATATATGTGTGTGTGTGTGTGTGTGTGTGTGTGTGGGGTATATGTATATGTATATATACTGTATATATTGTACTGGTTCTGCAAAACAAGCGCCACCTAACAGCGAACTGCTTTATTTATAACTGATGGCAGCAGCCACCATCCCAATCATGCAATCATGCATTTCATCGAAAAGTGAGGATAAGCTAATTAAGGGAAATAGTCGGTTTTCTAAAACCTGATGATTCGGTTGAAAGGAGGAAGGAATGACAAGACTGAAAATACAAGTTCTGTAAAGAGAAGTAAATCCCTCTCGTTTATAGGGAATCTACTTGGGTAAATTTGCTCAGGATAGATAAAATGGTGGCAGTTGAAAAGAAAGGGAGCGAAAGGGCATTTAGAGAAAGCGAATAATCTTTCTCTTTTCTATTTTTATGTTTCTAATTAATGTAGGACCGAGGCGGGCACGTATCCCCAACTGAAGATATAAGATAACTGAATACTGTTGGGACTTCATTTTGTAAAAATCGATGGAAAGCACCGCGGCTTTGTGAAAGCACTGCGGAGATGATTTTAGCTGAAAATGAAATAAAACCTCGTAAATAAACTCCCTGCTTAAGGCTTCACTTATTCCCTCTGTAAGATTATTTTCATATTTTTTATCCAATCGTTTTATATTCGTTGTTGTTGAAGGCGCAATAGCTATGCACTTATCCATCTCTATACCCGGTGTTTCGAAATTAGAGCCCCTCCTCCACAGAACAATGGAAAGTTATGAAGTTTTCTGCTACAGCCTATCTCCAAGTACATTATTTTAAGTTTCTATTAAGCTATTTTTCATTTAACATTTCTTGTATTTTCAGACTGAGTGACGGAGTTAGATACAGCCATGGATAACAACTCGGAGGAAATTAGATGGATTGACCGAATCTGAGCTATAACCTTCAGAGAGGCCAGGGATGCTGGTGCATCCTTCATTTCACGTTCCTGGATAGCTAAATACATTAAAAGAGATGAATCCTTTGTTAAAAGAAACAGGAACAAAAATCCATATGACTGTCATCGCGAAAAGAGTGAGAATCTTAGAAGGCCTGAAGTCCTTTCTCAGGAGTCAAAAGACATCATAGCTGAGGCAGTGGGTACACCAAGAAAGTCTTGATACGTAAATTGGCGCTTGAACTAGAAACAAAAAGGGGAAAGAAGAGAACTTATAGTGCTGTATATTGCGAGTTGAAAAAATCTGGTATCAAGCTATTTCATGTTATCAGCAAGCCCAACATCACTCAGCAACAGAGAGAAGACCGTGCATAGTTTTGTGGTTCATTTCTTAAAGACTGGGATGAAGCTGACTTTCTCCATGTTGCTGCATCAGATGAATTCTTCATTTACACAGTCAAAAATCCAAATAATAAAAATGACATCATTTGGGCTGCAAAGTTGGATGACATCAGCGATGACATGCACTATCGCCAAGTCGTGAAATTTCCTGAATGTTTGGGAATTTTTCTCTGTTTCACAGCCAAATGGTTAATGTGGATCATCAAAGAAAAAGGACAGTCACAGAATGGCGAATACTTCAGAGAAACTGTGCTTACTGGTGGAGTATTTCCTTTCCTCAAAGATCCTGAAAATGGGTTATCTGTTGAAGAAGTCACATTTTTGCATGATAAGGCACCATGTTTCAAGGCTCTTCAGACACAGGAACTGCTTTGAAACAGTGGTATCGATTTCTTCTCGTCAAGTGAATTTCAGGTAGCTCCCTGACCTTAATGTGTGTGGAAAACATTGGTAGTATCTTAAAGGATCGTGTTGAAGCACGCACAGTGAACTATGATGGTATACCAAGCCTCAATGACCTGTGAAGAGAGGTGACCGAAGTGCTCAGGGAAATGGAGTTTGAGTCTCAGCTTTTCTGCGATTTGCTGAAATCATACCCCTCAAGAATGTAGGCTGTGGTAAAGGCACATGGAGGCCACACAAAATATTAAATACACAGAGAGAAACTTAAATAAATACCTGTTCTGAATTACTTTTGTTTTTGTCCATATCAATTTTAGTTTATGCTGTAGAGGGGGGAGAGCTCTAATTTCGAAACACCCTGTATAGTGTTCTTCAAGGTTGTGTCGTTTCACCTGCGCTTTCCCTTCTCACTGTCTGTGAACTCCAGTCTACAACATCCTCATCCATCATTTTTGCTGATGATTCAACGCTCATTGTCTCTTGCACCTACCAAGCATTTCTATTGGTTGCACATCACCAAGAATTACATCATCCTCGTCTATTGAAACCTAATCTCGTGAGCTTATCAGGATATGGACCCCATAAAGTATTTAGCTTCATTGACTTCATGTCAAATTTCTTCCTATTTATATGTCTCCTCTTCCATCCAATTCTTCATTCATTTTTTGAAGAAACGGTAACTGAACCTCTAACTTCTACCAGAGGTTTGGGTGACCAAGTAGTTCAAAGTATTAAATCTGCATCCAAAAAGTAGAGTGCACTTTCCAATATTGTAAATTTTGTTCTATAACAAGTTACTCAAACTTTCAGTTGAGCTTATTTGTTCCGGTTTGAGGTATTGCTCTTATTTATGGGGTGCTGTTTCTTTTTCTTCCACGATGGGCTTGAATCTAGGCAATAAATTGGCTTAATCGATAATTCTCTCACTTCTCTCGGTCCTCCCCCTCTTTGCTGCAAGGTGGCGCTCTCTCTCTCTCTCTCTCTCTTTCTCTTTCTCTCTCTCTCTCTCTCTCTCTCTCTCTCTCTCTCTCTCTCTCTCTCTCTCCTACAGCACAGGAAGAGTGAATAAGATAGAGAGGATTGTTTGGGGGAGATATATATATATATATATATATATATATATATATA
>NC_089794.1:45809541-45857041 GCF_040412425.1 Macrobrachium rosenbergii
GACCACTGAGCTGATTAACAGCTCTCCTAGGGCTGGCCCGGAGGATTAAACTTATTTTACGTGGCTAAGAACCAATTGGTTACCTAGCAACGGGACCTACAGCTTACTGTGGAATCCGAACCACATTATACCGAGAAATGAATTTCTATCACCAGAAATAAATTCCTCTAATTCTTCATTGGCCGGTCGGAGACTCGAACGCAGGCCCAGCAGAGTGCTAGCAGAGAACTATACCGACCCGTCCAACGAGGAACTTGAGAGAGAGAGAGAGAGAAAGAGAGAGAGAGAGAGAGAGAGAGAGAGAGAGAGAGAGAGAGAGAGAGAGAGAGAGAGAATATATTACCCACATCTAAATTTTTCGCTTCAATGATCACTGACTGTCTGCCTTCACATCCCTTCAAATTATCGGTTACAAATGCTACAAGACCAAAGTGCAGTAATAAAACTTGAAGAGAGTAAAAGCAAGATGACACGTGCAATCGCTTCCTCTTGAACGTCGACCCAACAGCAAGGAAGAGATTATATATTTTCGGCTACTCCTTACTTTTGTATACGTGTTATTGTATCTGTAATCATGTAAGTGTGTATCTATTTATACGCTATCGCCCTGTGTCCTTTCCACATGACCAGACCATCTCAACGCGCTCTGATCCTTTGATATATATATTTTTTTTGACAGACATTAACCTTCGTACCATTTCTCAAGTGCACTATAAGTAATGCATATATACTTCATCACAAGACCTCCAAAGTTCTTTCTTTCATTTGCATTCAGCTTTCAAACTTCACTTCCATAAATTCAACAATCCATTCATACGCTCATCAGCTCTAATATCTGGTCAGCCACTTGATCCCACTTGCACCAACATACCTTTTCATCTCAATTGTCATCACTTTTAATTATGGCGCATCTCTTTTCTCGTTCTTCCAGTTGTCCTCCTTATATGCTCAAAAATTTAATCCCATGAGTAGGCTACCTGAAATTTCGCCCCTCTGAAGTACAGAGGCAGAACAAAGTATACGTAGCGGAATAACAGTGCATAAATAACTGTAGGACTGATTAAAAAATTAGGGGAAAAAATATATTGGTCTTAAAGGAAATAAAATGAAGAGAATGGTTGCTGCGGCAATTCACAGTTCCTTACCTTACTTTTACTCATATTTCTCTGGAAGTTATTCTAAAATCTAAGCATGATGGAATTTCCCTCTCTCTATCATATATGGGATGACTATCTGTCAAGCAGTAACAGTCTCGTTTTTTTTTTTTTTTAATAATAACAATCTGGATTCCTCCTCTTTATTGTTTATTTAGAGACGGTCCGATCCGTAAGGCAGAAGGTGTGAAACAGGTATTGGGAAGGGAAGGAGGCAATATCCAAGAAGCGCGTCACTGCAAGCAAGACAGAAGTTGATAGGAGTGGGTATGAGGGATTTCGGCTCGCTGCTGATCAGCCTGTTGTGTAGTTATATGAAGCACCAAATGTTGTGGAACTTTTCTGCACATGGAGTTCATTCATGAATCAACAGTTAAAGACTAAGACTGTGGTAGTAATCACTGTCTTTATTTTTGAAGCCACCACCTGTTTTATACAGAGAGAGAGAGAGAGAGAGAGAGAGGAGAATCTCATGATACGGATGTTCACTTGCCCACATACTTAAAAGGTTATGAACTACGAATTCCTTTTATTTGCTTGCTTTTAACATGCGCCTTCTACAACGCTAAGTTCATCAAAGGCAGCCGCCGTGTTTACTTTTCGCCATCTTTTTTTATCCTTATATAAAAAGCACCATTCTTAAATTACTCCCTACTCCACGGAAAATGAACATTTCTCTTTATGTTACAACTTTTTAAAACAGAATTATATTAACCTGGCTATCAGAAAACATCGTAAATCAAAACCTACATAAATATGGTGAATACTGTTGTGATTGATTTTCCTATTAATTGTGTGTGTTGGGGGGGGGGGTCAATACAAACAGAAGTGTGTTTGAATCATTTTCACTAAACAGCAAACATTTTTGCGTTTGTCTCTTCACCCCAAACCCATAGAGGGACTTGGCAAGCTTGACAGGCTGTAATCCTTATAGTCCAACGAATCTAAAACAACAGAGCTATTCAGTTGAAGCAAAAGTATGCATGAACACTCCAGGGACAAATCTTTGTAACGACAGTGTTACTGATAGCTAACGTTTACAGTTATAATGATAATTATAATGATTAAAAGAATATTATGCAGAATAATTAAAATGAAAAAAAAGTGACTTTCGTGCTAGGAAAGTTAAGAGAATTTTAGGACAGGTATGCTCTCTCTCTCTCTCTCTCTCTCTCTCTCTCTCTCTCTCTCTCTCTCTCTCTCTCTCTCTCTCTCTCTCTCTCTCAGAAGCTCTGCATCACCAGTTTATATTTGGATCGTCTGTCATCCCTATTCGGCAAAGCTAATGGAGACTGTATCACTAACGTCTCACACTCGCCTCTTCCATATAAAGAGACTTGCAGCTGATATGTGAAATGCCACCCTTTTAAAAAGCCTGATTTATGAGTCGTTACTTGAACTTTTATCTTCACATATTTAATCCCAAAGACGAATATTCCTCGATGGTGACACGTACCTCAATTTTAATTTCTTTTGATGCTACTGGAAAAAAGACGGATAAATTACAAACGCCTAATATTTATGTAAAAACTACTGGAACGACAATTATGGTCACATAATCCGCTGAAAGCCACTTACACGGAATATGGATTCTGCTCTTAATTATACAATTATAAAAAATAAATACGGAATCTTCCGGAAACGTCAGAGAAATAATATGAAATCTACACATAGCGAGAACAAACTAACAACATCCGTGAAAATGAAAGGAATAGGGATTCCTCCAAAACAACTGAAAAATTCCAGTGAAACCTCCTGACAACGACAAATGACTATGAAACCTGCTGAAAACGGCAGGGAAATATATGGGAAACCAGCCGAAAACGGCAAGGAAATAAATGGGGAACCTGGCGAAAACGACAGGGAAATGAATATGAAACCTCCTGACAACGACCTGCAAATGACTATGAAACCTGCCGAAAACGGCAGGAAAATAAATGGGGAACCTGGCGAAAACGACTGACAACGACCTTGAAAACTAAAGAAAATAAAAATGTGAAACCTGCTGAAAACTAAAACGGCAGGAAATTAACATGAAAAACAGGGGAATATGAAACCTCCTGACAACGACCTGCAAATGAATGAAACCTGCCGAAAACGGCAAGAAAATAAATGGGAAACCTGAAATGAATATGAAACCTCCTGAAACGACCTGCAAATTGAAACGAAAACGGCAGAAAAATAAATGGGGAACCTGGCGAAAACGACAGGAAATGAATTGAAACCTCCTGAAAACCATGAAATGTGAAACCTGCTGAAAACTAAAGGAAATTATGGCTGAAATGACCTGAAAGTGGTGCAGGAAAATAAAAACCTGGGGAAAAAATAATGAAATCTGCTGAAAACGACAGGAAATGAATATGAAAACTGAATATGAAACCTCCTGACAACGAGCAAATGAGGGAAATAAATGAAACCAGCTGAAAACGACAAGGAAATAAATGGGAAACCTGTTGAAAACAGGGAAAGGAAATGAATGTGAAACGTGCTGAAAACGACCTGGGAAATGAAATGAACGTATGAAACCTCTGACAACGGGACATGAAAATGTGAAAACGTGCAGGAAATATATGGAAACCAGCCGAAAACGGCAAGGAAATAAAAACTGGCGAAAACGACAGGAAATGAATATGAAAGATCTGCTGAAAAACAACCTGGGAAAAGACAGGGAAATGAAAACCTCCTGAAACGATGACTATGAAACCTGCTGAAAAGCCGACAAGGAAATAAATGGGAACCTGGCGAAAACGACAGGGAAATGAAATGAAACCTCCTGACAACGTGCTGCAAATGAATGAAAAAAAGGAAAAATAAATGGGAAGTGACGATGAAACCTCCTGACAACGAACTATGAAACCGACGAAAGGAAACCATGAAACGGTGAAATAAATGAACCTGAAAACGACAGGGAAATGAAATGAAACCTCCTGACAACGATGCAAATGTTGAAAATGACAAGGAAAAAATGAATGTGAAGCCTCCTGACAACGACCTGCAAATGACTGAAACCTGAAAACAAGGGAAATGAATGTGAATCTGCTGAAAATGACATGAAACCTGACAAATGAAAGTGAAATCTTTGAAAACGACAGGGGAAATGAAAATGTGACAAGATCTGTTGAAAATGGAAACAGAATATGAAACCTCCTGGAAATGAAAGTGAAAAGATCTGTTGAAGGGAAATGGAAATGAAACGACCTGCAAATGAGATCTGTTGAAAACGACATGGAAATGAAATGAATATGAAACCTCCTGACAACGACCTGCAAATCAACTGAAAACGATCTTGAAAACGAAGGAAATGAAATGAACCTCCTGACAACGACTGAAAACAGGAAATACAGAAAAATGAAAAGATCTGTTGAAAACGACAGGGAAATGAAAGACAACGAGATCTGTTGAAAAAGGAAAATAAATGGGAAATGAAAACGAGAAATGAAATGTTGACAACGAGAAATGACTATGAAATTAAAAAAATAAAGAAAAACTGAAAACGACAGAAATGGAAACCTCCTGACAATGAAAACGACCCGAAAACGGCAGGAAAATAAATGGGGAATCTGTTGAAAACGACAGGGAAAATGATGAAATCTGACAACGACCTGCAAATGAAACGATAAATGGGAACCTGGGAAAATGAATGTGAAATCTGAAACCTGCCGAAAACGGCAGAAAAATAAATTAAAACGACAGGGGAAATGAATGTGACAATTTGAAAATAGCAAGGAAATGAATGTGAAACCTCCTGACAACGACACGACGGGGGAAATGTGAATGTTGAAACCTCCTGAAAACGACCTGAAATGAAACGGCAGAAAAATAAATGGGGAACCTGGCGAAAACGAAGCCTTTTGAAAACAAGGAAATGAAATGAAAGCCTGTTGAAAACGACGGGGAAATGAATGAAAGAACTCTGTTGAAAACGACAGGGAAATGAAAAAATGAATGAAATGAATGTGAAAACGCAGAAAATAAATGAACCTTGAAAACGACAGAAATGAATATGAAAACGACCTGCAGGCTGTTATGAAAACGAAAACGGCAGGGAAAATATGAAACCAGCCGAAAACGGCAAAAGGAAATAAATTGAAAACGACAGGGAAATGGAAATGAATGTTGCCGAAAAACGGCAGGAAAATAAATGTTGAAAACGACAGGAAATGAAATGAATGACAACGACCTGCAAATGACTGAAAACCTGTTGAAAACGACAGGGAAAATGAATATGTTTGGCCTCTTGCCAAAAACGACAGGGAAATGAATGTTAGGCCTGTTGAAAACGACAGGGAAATGAATGAAACCTCCTGACAAGCTGCTGAGAGAAAGCGACAAGGATATGAATGTGACACCTGAAGAAAACAATGGAAAGAAGTTCTGACAACGACCTGCAAAACCGAACAAAACGAACTGAAAAACGACAGTGAAATGAATATGAAACTGACAGAACGACCTGAAATCTTAGTAAAACGACAGGGAAATGAAAAAACCTCCTGACAACGACCTGCAATGATTTGAAAAAACGGAACACATGTTGAGGGAAATATAGATTGATTACTAATTACTAACAACGCGAATTTCTTCATAAAGACAAAAAAAAGCCGAAAAAGAAAAATATGAGGTGGTTGAAAAAAGGAAAGAATAGATTGATGTCAAATCAGAAAATTTTAAGAACTGACAATATTTTCTTAAATCTTTTTGACAATATAATTTCCTTCAATCATTATAATAAAAATGTGAAAACAACTTGTCAATTGTCATTATTACCATACAATACGTGCTGAAAATTGACAAGTGAATTCATTTGATAATTGAAACGTGCTGAAGAAGAAATTTACTTTCTTAAAACAGGGAAATTGGATCTTGCAAATCGACTGAAAGTTGCTGGAAAAAACAGATGAAAGTGAGGTGAAAACATGGATTTTGAAATGCTGAAAACGACAAGAGACTTTTTGCAGCTGATCTACTGAAAATGCAGATCAGCATTACCTGGTTTTATCTGTTGAAAACAAAAACTGTTGAAAAGATATGTTGAAAACAAGAAATTGTGAAAACAAGAGAAACATTTGCTGAAAACAATGGGGATATCTGACTTTTAAATGAAAACTGAAAACAAGAAATGAAAGTGAGATCTTTGAAAATTCATAATAATGAAGATGAAAGTGAGATCTTTTAAAATGAATGAGATCTGTTGAAGATAGGGAAAATACGAGATGACAAGGAAATAAGTGAGATATCTGGTCTTCATATCCAGATCTGGTTTTGAATGAAACTCAAAACAGATTTGGATAATTGGTTTTAAAACCTCATGGAAATCTGTTAAAAAATGTTTATGCTAATGTTGAAACGACTAATGTTGAACCTGTTTTAAATCCAGGAAAATGAATGTGAAGCCTTTTTTGAAAACAAGGAAAAATTTTGAAAACAGCAACACAGTGAATGCCTGTTGAAAACGACGGGGAAATGAATGTTAATCAAGGAAAAAAAACGACAGGGAAATTAGGTATTTTCAAAACAAAAACAGAATGTGAAAACCTGTTGAAACGACAGGAAATGAATGTTGAAGCCTGTTGAAAACGACAGGGAAAATGAATGTTACAAAACGACAGGAAATGAATCTGGTTGAAAACAACAGAGAAATGAATGTGAAGCCGAAACCGATTTTTGCACCTGAAGAAAACAACAGAAAGAAGTTCGTGAAAACCGGAACAAAACCTGTGACACTTAAACTAACCGACAGAAGGTGTGATATCTTTAAAAAAAGAAAAACTGTGCAATCTTTGGGGAAAACATGTTGAAAACGATGATTATATTACTAATTATAACTGGAATTTCTTCATAAAGACAAAAAAGCAACTGACACAAGGTGGTTGAATGGACTAATGTCATAACAGGCTTTAAGAATGACAATATTTTCTTAAATCTTATTGACAATCTAATTTCGTTCAATCATATAAATGAAATGTAACCTTGTCAATTGTCATTATTACCATACACCATTGACAGTATTCATTTGATAAGCTGAAGAAGAAATTTAGTTTTTGCAAATACTGCTTGTACAGATCCCGGTACATGGATTTTATGCCAAGAGACTGTTTTTGCAGCTGCTACTAATGCAGATCAGCATTACCTGGTTTTTACGTGCAAAAATTGTTCTTGCAGTTGTTACAATAGAAATATGGATATCTGGTTTTTAAATCTGAAAACTCATTTTGCACCTCCTAATAATGAAGATAAGGATATGTGATTGTTTATAGGCAGATATCTGGTCTTTATATCCAGATTCTGGTTTTGCAATTGAAACTCATACAGATTTGGATAATTGGTTTTTATATCCCTGTTAGGAACAATCGTTTGCCGATTGTTCCCTTAGTGGGTTGTTACCTCCTTTGATTTTGTTTGTTTTTCTTGTTGGCGAGTTGACGTCTGTTTGATGGCGTCAGTCTTCGTCAGTCAGGTTCAGCATACTTAGCAACAAGTCAGGTTCGTAAGCATTCGCAAAAATCGTAATCGCAACAAGTAGGAAATCAGCAACGTTTAACGATAGCAGCAGCAGGTATACCTGCGAGTCAGGCGGCCAGAGCAATGGAGAGTTTTTGAGGACGAGATGGTTGCCGTGTCGGCTCTGTCTTGGTCATCGTTATTGGAGGAGGGAAGCAGGTCTCGTCAAAGCAGTGGGAGTGTTTTTAGCCATGATGGTTGTCGTATACTCTGTCATGGGCGCCAGTTGGAGGACTGTGTTGAGGGCTAGATGGTTGCCGTATCGGCTCTGTCTTTGTTGTCCTGCAGTGTTCCTGTGTTGCAGCTTCGTCTGTGAATGTTTAAAACCAGTTTTTGTATTTCAGTTGTTGATTGCTTTGCTGACTGTATTTTTCATGTGATGTTGTTTCATGATTTTATCTTGATGTTAACCCTGCTGTATTGATTTTGTTTATGATCCCGTTTTTGTTCATGCTTGATGTATTTATTATGTTAAGTGTTGTAATGGTCATTTGTGCTTTACCTGCTATTGCTGTCATTATTTATTATCTGTTTATTTTTGGAGTTATTTTTTATTTAAAAAGAAGCCTAATTCTTGTTCCCCATTTAGTCAAAATACTGGCTCTTGCAATACTTTTCCTGAAACTGTTTTATTGTTTACTTTGAATTTTGCTGATGACTCATTTTTTATTATAAATATGGATTTTATAAATTGAACCAATTGACTCATCTGTAAATATGGCAGTATATATTGTAAATAAATTAATTTTAAGGTAACTTTTGGTTTTGTTCAGCTCCTCCCTCCTTGGTTTGTCACCTCTCGTCAGTCATTTCAGCCCAATTGCTTGTTTATTTTAAAGAACCTGTCGATCTCGAGAGGCGAGATCGTAATAGAAGCGACCTTGCCAGTGATCCGAACCTGGAATCTTCTGGAAAGGTCGCCAATATTACGATCTCTTCGAGAAACAGGTTCTTTACATAAACAACAATTCTGAAATGACTGACAGTACAAACAAAGGAGGAGGATGAAACAAAACCAAAAGTTACCTTAAAATTAATTTATTTACAATAAAGTTATTGTTACAAAGTCAATGGTTCAATTTATAAAATCCATATTTATAATAAAAAAATGAGTCATGCAAAAATCAAATAAACAATGAAACAGTTTCAGGAAAAGCATAGCAAGAGCCAGTACAATAACAAAAAAAATTTGACATAAAATGGGAACAAGAATTATCATAAATTTAAGTCAGTAAAAATAATGCATCCAAAAATAAACAGATAATAAATAATGACAGCAGTAACAGGTAAAGCACAAATGACCATTACAACACTTAACATAATAAATACATCAAGCATGAACAAAACGGGATCATAAACAAAATCAATCAGGGTTAACATCAAGATAAAATCATGAAAAACAACATCACATGAAAATACAGTCAGCAAAGCAATAAACAATCACATGAAATACGAAAATGGAGTTACATAAACATTATTCGAATCTGCAACACAGGAACACTGCAGAACAACAAAGACAAAGCCGATACGGCAACCATCTTGCCCTCAAGCACAGTCCTCCATTCCAGGCGCCCATGACAGAGTCGATACGACAACCATCATGGCCAAAAACACTCCCCGCTGCTCTGCTGACGAGACCTGCTGACGTCCTCCTCCAATAACGATGACCAAGACAGAGCCGACACGGCAACCATCTCGTCCTCAAAACTCTCCATTGCTCTGCTGGGACCTGACTCGCAGGTAAGGATACCTGCTTGCTGTTACCCCAACGAAGTAATCCTGACTAACCTTGAACCTGACTTGTTGCCATTACGAACCTGACTTGTTGCTGTTACGAACCTGACTTGTTTTTACGAACCTGACTGATGAAGACTGACGCCATCAAACAGACGTCAACTCGCCAGCAAGAAAAACAAACAAAAACAAAGGAGGCAACAACCCACTAAGGGAACAATCGGCAAACGATTGTTCCTAACAATCCCCAAAATATTTATGCTAATGTTACCAATACTAACCTAATACTTGGTTTTATATCCCGAAAATATATTTACAAATGTTATCAATCTATGTCCACACCTCTGGTTTTCACATCAAAAACTCAGCTTTGACAATGGACAAGACAGAACCGGATATCTGGTTTTTAAATATCGAAACCGTATTTTTGCAAGTGCTACTTATACGGACCTGGATATCTGGGTTCTTTATATCCAGAAACTGGTTTTTTGGGGCAACTGCCACTAATGGATATCCTGATATCTGGTTTTTATATCCAGAACTGCCACAAGTGCGGATCCATATGTCAGGTGTTTAGATCCGCGAACTCTGAATTCACAACTGCAACTTGATAATCGGCTTTTGTAACAGTTATATACAATCTGCTTTTTTCCAGTTGTTTTCTGTGCGAGTCTAAGAACTTTGTTCTTATATTTGTTATTTATTATGTGGATTCTAATTTTGTAACCGCCACTTTTTCACACCCGGAAACTAAAATTACCAAAAGATATCTATGCAGCACAGTACATTTGATTTTGCCTGATATACTCTCGCGGATCCAGGCATGCAACTTATGCAATAATTACTTATGTAGACCTAGGATACGGTTTTTCTAGGAGTTACTCTTTATAATCCAGAAACCCAACGTTTAACGATAGCTCCTATTTATGGAGATCCAGAAATACTTTTGGCAACGGTTCCCCAGAGAGCAGAAACTGCTTTAGCAATTGTTACTCGATCCACGGTTCCCGAAAAGTGGTGTCTGCAGTTGACATGCTAATCCAACATAACCAGTTTTTGCAATTGTTGATTATTGCGCAGATCCATGTTTTTACAACAAGGACTATCTCGTTTTAGGAGATGAGGAATACCTGACCTGTTATTGTAATTTCACATGCATTTACTGCTGCAACGGCTAGTTTATAAAAGAACCAGAAAATAACTCATACCTGAAGTAATTGATACTCTAAAAGTAACAAAAGAAGGCATAAAAATAATCTAACCTGAATAAGTACTAGAGAGAAAACTAAGAGAGAGAAAGACATTCCTTTCCCCTTTCAATACTTTATTTGTCCCTTGAGAAAACAAACCTTTTAAATGAAGGCTTTATACGTCTCTTGAGAAAACAAGCCACAGCCATAATCTAGATACACAACCCCGGCATCAGGAATGAAACGACACCTACTGCAAATTTACCTGTTATTGTGACAGAATGGTTAATAAATTTCTTTGGCTGCAACAAATTTGTTGTAGCCATTGTCCAATTCCGGAGGGATTAAAGTGCCATAATACTCGCATATTCTCTCTCTCTCTGTAATACCATCTTTGTCTCTTAATGGATTTATTATTCTATCTGGGCTTGCTTCGTTAAATTCAAATTTGGCTGAAAATCTATTCGGTGTCCTGTGGATTTAGTCATCTGGTGAAGATTGCACATGTGGAAATTCCTCTGATGTTGTCACGTTTCCATGCTATCGTCATATAATGGAATGTGAATAGTTAAAGTCTTACGTTCTTCACCAACGTATATCCTAATAAATAAAAGGTACTTTCATTCTCCATTAGCACAATTAAATGTTTTTATATATTCACGTATACGAAGGCGCAGGCAGGTACACACAAGGCAACATAAACACAATGTCCCCATATCTATCTATCTATCCATACACATACATAGCAACATAAACACAATCTATCTGTCTATCTATTTATTTACATATATAAAAATGGATGTGTATGTACTATGTATGTGTATGTTTAAAATGCATTCAGCAATTTCAACCAAACTTGGTATACATGCGACTTACTATCTGGAAAAGAATACTGTGGGGGGTAAGACATCACTGGCACTAAAGGGGTTGGGGGTGGGAAGGGGGTGACATGTAAAAATAACCGAAAACGACAGATAGTGTTTAATCCATAGTTCTCGAGGTCGTTGAGATGAATGGTGAAACTCCCGATCCCCTAAAAGTCCAAGTTCAGCCCCGATAGGAATTGTGGTTGTGGGGGTGGGTGAGAAGGGGTGAAATATAAAATGTCAAAAATGCTGGGCAGTGTAATTGAAGCAACTATCTTAACAGGAGAGAGAGAGAGAGAGAGAGAGAGAGAGAGAGAGAGAGAGAGAGAGAGAGAGAGAGAGAGAGAGATATAGAGGGGTGATAGGGAGGAGAGAGAGAGATAGAGAGAGAGAGTTTATCATTTGTCATTCAGAGTTCTCCCGGGCAGTGCCAGGTTAGTCAGCTAGTTAATAAATAAATAAATAAATAAATAAATATATATATATATATATATATATATATATATATATATATATATATATATATATATATATATATATATATATATATATATATATATATATATATATATATATATATATATATATATATATATATATAATATATATATGAATGTATATACAAAGTAAGAATGTGATATATATATATATATATATATATATATATATATATATATATATATATATATATATATATATATATATATATATATATATATATATATATATATATATATATCAGCATTAAGTAGTTTCCCTAATAATGCACAAAGAAAACAGCACAACAGTCATATCCACATCCATACTTCAACTTTGTATATCTAATTTGGTACCAACTTTGACCGGAATCCTTTCAACCGCTTATGAGTCATGATTACAGATAACAGTGATGGACAATAAGCTAGACTAACAAGCAAACTATCTCGTTTCATGAACATCTGTGCATTATAGTCTACCTTGGTTCTAAGTTCATCGAAATCCATTGAACGCTGTAAGAGTTGCAATAACAAGGCCGGCATAAAAGCCATATTATCGAAAGGATATAATAACCGACATTCTCCCTTCATGGACATCTATGCAAGATGGTCACCCGTTTATACCAGGTCAAGCTGAAATCCCTTTAACCATGTAGGAATTGCAATGACAGACAGACAAACAGACAGATAGGTGAACTCCCTTCATCCATGATGGCTTACCTTCATGCAACGTTTAATCTACATCAACTTAACTGTGTAAGGGAAGTCGCAATGACAACGTGAGTGTGGCAGAGATGGTGGCACACAGACAAACAAACAGAACTTCACTAGATCTCAATTTTTCACATCTGCCCTTCAGCCAAGATTCACTGAAATTCCTTTTGCAGCGCAGGAGGAGTTACGATGACAAGAGAAGAGGAAAAGACACGCTAACGGACATCTGCACATAATGGAAAGACAGACAGACAGACCAATGGAGGGAAAACTAATCCAAGGACTAATGAGAAATGGGTGGTACCGAAATCCTTCTTACTGCAATTCATTTAGATCCATGACGACGCGAGAACGTTAAATCTTATTGATACCAATTTTTGCTCTTAAGCGTTCCGTCTACGAAGTCGGGGCTTCTGATATTAAGGTGCCTGACTTTTGTGGTTATTTCCATTTTTTTGTGATTTCATTGTTTCCTTTTTTATATTTGGCCCCAATGCAACAGGTCTCTGAAGTGCTCTGTTCTCTAGGAGTTCTCACCTCGAGCGTTTTATGGACCATAAAATCTAGATAGGGCTCCAGTCTCCACAATAGTTTTTTCTGTTTCTGTTTTTACTCCTCATCCACATTCGTCAATACAATGATAGTGTCCAAGCTCACTTATAACAGATTCTTCATTAAATGGATACTCAATTACAGTATCAAATCAACCTTTCGTCTGACAGGTCGAATGACAAAATCCTCAACTAGAAGTTTCATGTGCAGTTATAAAGAAATTTAATTCATTTTACTAAATATCCGATAAAATATGTCCAGACGATGACGCTCCAATTAGCGGCAATAAAAATTATCTGAGACTGATAATTAGGTACAATTTTGCAATTTTGTGGTGAGGTCACGTCATACTCCGAGTGTAAGTCATCTGACTGCTCAAGGGGGACTCTGCACCCGCCCCCTTGATAGGGTACCACCGCTGTCTCGGTAAATTCATCGAAATTTGATTTCCACTGAAATCAATGGATTTTGATATATAAAAACAACCACCATATCTTTTCCTTAGAACTGACAATAAGAAGACTATCGCAATATTTTGATAAAGACGAAAGAATATTGATATTTCATACTGAAAAGACATCACTGATTAGAACATCTAATTGCTGGGGATCTCAAGGTAATCATAATAATCGAGTCTTAGGGGCTTTTCTGGAATGTCTGGAGAAGGTCTCTTGAAAGAATAAAATAGAATCTCTCTTCCTCTATCGACGAACATTTCGTGAAAATTTCACTTCAAGTAACTTGCTGAACGAAAATCGTTTCCGACATTATTACCCTTAATTATTACAAGGCAAATATATAAAATCCAATAAATCTCTCTCTCTCTCTCTCTCTCTCTCTCTCTCTCTCTCTCTCTCTCTCTCTCTCTCTCTCTCTCTCTCTCTCTCTTAATACATTATCTTTGTACAATTCCATGAGCTGCAATACTGAAAGCAAAGAACTAAAGTTTTAAGAACTAAAGTAAGAGTAATTACGTTTTAGTCCAAGAGAACATAATAAAACTTACGATTAAGATTAGTCACAAAATTATCTTTCCCATGATATCTAATTTTTTGGTGAAAATTAAACAAGTTAGTTCAATGAATGATGCAGAAAAAATCAGCACTGTTAAAAAAAATTAGCATGGTCTGAAGAGAAGCGGGCCAAAAATCTCAAGAAATAATCGATGACATTCACAAGGTCAGACAATATCTGATTTTATCAAGTTTTAAATCACATTCACGAAGGATAATACTTATGAAGTATTACTAAAAACTTAAATCCGGAGAGAGAGAGAGAGAGAGAGAGAGAGAGAGAGAGAGAGAGAGAGAGAGAGAGAGAGAGAGAGCATTTCTCAAAGACCCTTCTCTGGAAAGTTAAAAAAGGAAAAGTTTTCTGCCGGTCCATTCAATATTTTGCGGGGGTGGGTCGGGTATTTTCCAGAGACCCTTGCAAAGTTTCTGGCTTACAGCGAAAAAAAAAAATGGAATCTCTGCCGGATCTTAAAGCTATAGAACTACAAAAATTTCAATTGAAGGTTAATCGAGCAGTGAAACTAAATAGTACCTAAAACAATCTACAATGTAAAACAAATAAAAAATGCGCCGAAGTTTCTTCGGCGCAATTGTGTTTTCTGTACAGTGCATAATGCTGTATGAAACTCTCAGCCACGGCCCATGAAACTCTCAGCCGCTGCCCCTGAAACTCTTAGCACGGCCCGGTGGTGGCATGTGTTCCTGGGGTGACCAAATCGAAATTAAAATAAGCACCTTTGATGATCTAGGCGAGCCTCTCGACCAGCCGCAGTGTCACGATCTTGTTGTACCCGGGACGCATATTTCCCAAGTCTGGAAGAGTATAGGGATAGGGAAAATTAGGACCAATCAGCGTTCAGAGTTCGCTTTGAGGCAATGACGTCATTATCTCAGCATTCATTCTTACAACGATAATTATCCGCTAGTAGCGTATACAGTCACTATTGATAAATTATAATATATGTATACTATCGTTTTTTTCATTCGGGTTGTCATTAATTACTTTTATCGTCTAAATAGCTCTTTTTATTTCTAACAAAATTCAAGTTTAATTAATGATGAAAACCGAGGAAGTATAACACTTTTATATAATCGTATGATTCATTAAACTGCCCTTCTTGAACATGATTCTGATTTCTAAATAAACAATTCATTCATACGGCCTAGAGCTGCTTATTTAAAGAGCAGTCTATCGTTCCTCTCTTTTAGCAATGAATGTCAAGGAAAAGCTATCAAATTTCGAGAAATTTAAGAATATGCATTCAAACCAGTGACAGTAGGGACATAACTGAAGTAAGGAGGAGATGTAACAACAAAAGAACAGGGACAAGGAATGGCTGGAAGAGTATGCAAATTTTTAATGCCTTTTCCCTTATCCTTATCAAGGTACAAGATGGGTCTACCCATAGATATAGAGGAGAGATTGGACAGACAAGATAGAGACTTTTTCATTAGTGAAAATCTTTATAACTGTTTTAAACAACCTCAAGTAAACGTGTGTTAGTATTAGTCAACTTCAGTGAAGTACACGCCTGCATTTCGAGCTAATAAAATAAAATAATGAATGTTGTAATAAGCTCTTTATTAAAGCCTATTTGACATTAAATTCATGTAGCCTAATAAATTAGCATGTAGGGTTACTTTCAGTCCATATTACCACGGTTAAAGTGACAATTTTTCCTACTACTAGTACTAGTTCTACAATGTACATAGTATCATGAGGCCCCTAGCCCAGGGCCTGCTGCAGTTGTACCGTACGTGTTAATAAAGTATTATAATTTTATTTACAAATCATCAGTAAGTTCTCAAACCTCCTTGTATGCAGTGGACTCAGTTGAATTTGATCTGCCATGACACTTGAAGGTAGTAGGCTATTCTTCAATTTTACCATTATCATTTTGCCTATACTTCAAAGTTATAATACAGCATTATAGCTTTACTGACTAGCTAGACTACAAATAAACTTTTTCACTATAATCGTAATTCTTAATACAATAGTGTGTATAAAGTATTTTTTCAAGAAAGAAAAATAAAAATCAAATAATTCTGAAAAGGCTTCTGTTATGAATAGAGGGGCTCAAGTAAAATATTTATTGAAAAATAAAGAAAGTTAATACAGAATCTAATAGAAAGGCACATAAATATTGTAGAAATATGGCAAAATATTCATTTAATAATATTACTATGTGCTGCAGTCTGCAGACAAAGTCAAAAGCATACTGACCTGTAATTCAACATATTTATTTAAATTGTAGATTTTACTGTAAGTTAGGCTAGCCTGTAAGAATAACTTAGGCTTTCATTGCTAGCCAAGACTTGAGCTGTATTTCATAGTCTGTGGAGGGGAAGACAGAAAAATGGGCATTCCTGAAGTAATTATAATGTTATTTACAAAGTCATCAATAAGTTCTCAAGCCTCTTTGTATGCATTGGACTCAGTTGAATTTGATCTGCCATAACACTTGAAGGTAGTAGGCTATTCTTCAATTTTACCATTGTCATTTTGCCCTATACTTCAAAGTTATAATACAGCATTATAGCTTTACTGACTACCTAGACTACAAATAAACTTTACCAACTAGCCAGTCTACCAGGGTTTATCATCAAATAAAGGTAGCCTACCATAACCTAACCTTAGCTTAGAAAAAGTGTAATTTGGAATAACCTTCAGGAATACCCATTTTCTGTCTGTTCCCCTCCACAGACTATGAAATACAGCTCAAGTCTTGGCTAGCAATGAAAGCCTAAGTTATTCTTACAGGCTAGCCTAACTTACAGTAAAATCTACAATTTAAATAAATATGTTGAATTGTCAGTATGCTTTTTGACTTTGTCTGCAGACTGCAGCACATAGTAATTATTATTAAATGAATATTTTGCCATATTTCTCTACAATATTTATGTGCCTTTCTATTAGATTCTGTATTAACTTTCTTTATTTTTCAATAAATATTTTACTTGAGCCCCTCTATTCATAACAGAAGCCTTTTCAGAATTATTTTGATTTTATTTTTCTTTCTTGGAAAAAATACTTTTATACACACTATTGTATTAAAATTACGATTATAGTGAAAAGTTTATTTGTAGTCTAGCTAGTCAGTAAAGCTATAATGCTGTATTATAACTTTGAAGTATAGGGCAAAAATGATAATGGTAAAATTGAAGAATAGCCTACTACCTTCAAGTGTCATGGCAGATCAAATTCAACCGAGTCCACTGCATAAGGTTTGAGAACTTACTGATGATTTGTAAATAAAATCATAATACTTTATTAACACTCGGTATTTAACTGCAGCAGGCCCTGGGCTGGGCCTCATGATACTATGTACATTGTAGAACTAGTACTAGTAGTAGGAAAATTGTCACTCTTAACCGTGGTAATATGGACTGAAAGTAAACATGCTAATTTATTAGGCTACATGAATTTAATGTCAAATAGGCTTTAATAAAAGAGCTTATTACAACATTCATTATTTTATTTTATTAGGTTGTACTTCACTAACTTGAGTTTGTTTAAAACAGTTATAAGATTTTCACTAATGAAAAAGTCTCTATCTTGTCTGTCCAATCTCTCCCCTCTATATCTATGGTAGAATTGTACCTTGGATAAGGATAAGGGGAAAAGGCATGCGCCTTGCATACTCTTCCAGCCATTCCTTGTCCCTGTTCTTTTGTTGTTACATTCGTCCTTACTTTGCATTATGTCCCTACTGTCACTGGTTTGAATGCATTGACATTCATTGCTAAAAGAGAGAACGATAGACTGCTCTTAAATAAGCAGCTCTAGGCCGTATGAATGAATTGTTTATTTAGAAATCAAACTATGTTCAAGAAGTTTAATGAATCAGTCCCAAGACAGGTGGGCCAGACAATGACGTCACACGGGCTCGTCGCTGGCAGGACCCGCTACGTGGGTACTGGCTCAACGATACTACAGAACCATCGACCATCTTCCTCGTCTTTGCATTAATAGTTTCAGTTTTGTATTAATCTGATTTCAATGGTAGTCTACCAGTAACCTCATTATTTAACAGAGTCGGTTATTTTGTTAAAAAATACAGCCTCATATGTCAAAATTGTAAGTTAACTTTTTTATTGATAACGAGAGTAAGAACTTCAAGTAATTAACATCTATCTTTGTATTGTTTTAATTAAAACATCTTAGACAAACATGGCGTAAACTATCTTCGACTGACGTCATTAAGAGCCTCTCGATGAGCCGCAGTATGAAACTCTCAGCCATGACCGGGCAGCGCTCAGTTACTCCCAGATGCGGTCAAGTCAACCTTGCATAAAATAAAAACCACTGAGGCTAGATGGCTGCAATTTGGTATGTTTGACGATTGGAGGGTGGATGATCAACATACCAATATGCAACCCTCTAGCCTCAGTAGTTTTTTAAGATCTGAGGGCGGACAGAAAAAGCGTGGACGGACAGACAAAACCATCTCAATAGTGTTCTTTTACAGAAAACTAACAAGAACGTTTCGTTACCCCTCCCCCATGCCCCCGACCATCTCTCTCTCTCTCTCTCTCTCTCTCTCTCTCTCTCTCTCTCTCTCTCTCTCTCTCTCTCTCTCCAGGGGTCTCGAAGCTTGGTGGTAGCAAGTCTAGGTAGCAACTTGATGCGTTTGAGTCTCGATCCGGACGAGAAATGGATAGATGGGCACGTTCCCCAAATATCCAAAGTGCTTCTGTTGGCCTAAGAACTGAATTAAGTACTTAGTTATTAGACAACCGTTGTAGATTCTATTTAGGGTGGAGAGAGAGTGAAAGAGGGAGAATCCAGACGGTAGGGCCCTGACTAGGTAATCCTCACGCAACTGCGGTAATGCCATTCACGATGTATTCATAAGAATACATCTGTTTCTCACTCTTCCTGTCTCCATCGCAGGCGGGCGCACTTACACACCCATGCCAAGAAAAGTGAAAAAGTTACCCCCTTCGAAACATAAGTAAAAGTCCTAAGCTTATTTCACTCTAAAAGCATCTATATATGTTACTCAATGCAAAGTATCATTTAGTTATATAACCGAAACACACTACTGGAATAAAAGAAATAAAAAAAAATTCCAGTTCGAGGAAGCCATCAGATATGGCGGAACCAATTTACAGTAAAGGGCCAATCCAGTCAAAATATCAGAGGATGGGGTCTTATACAACACTTGAGGAAATGGTGTGTTCACCATGTTATACGATGGGGAATATATATATATATATATATATATATATATATATATATATATATATATATATATATATATATATATATATATATATATATATATAATGCATAAGAGAGAGAGAGAAAACTGCAAGAGAGAGAAAACTGCAAGAGAGCGACAGCCGTCCACCATTCCGCAATAAAACGTATACCGTCTCAATGGAAAGCCGAAATCAATGTCAATAAAACATACTTTATTTGCCACCACTCCGTTCACTAAGGCCAAGGAGATGCGTACTCGGCAAACGATATAACTTGGAGCAATTCGCAACGATATATTATTCTCACTGCAAGCAAACATACCCAAACATGCAAGCAAACTAGCACACAAAAGACAATTCCGCCTGGAATGTAGAGTACCAGGTGACCAAATGGCGTTTACTTTTTTCGGAACTGAGCAATTTGCCTCCTCATTCAAAGGGAAATGGCTTCCTTTGTCCTGTTCGGGAAGAGTTCTAAATGAATCTTATTTCATTAGTACTCAGAATAGAGAAAGAGAAAACAGGTTGGAAAAAACATCATCTTATGAATACCCGACCTCGCTTTCACATGAAAAGGACGGCGTTTTTTTTTGCTTTACTCATAACGAATTTTAATGACTTAATAAAAGCCCTACTAGAGCTACATAGCAAAGACTATGTACGGACGTCTTGGCTGCGAAGTATATTACTGAACGATCCTAACAATTAATGGCAGATCTGACTTTTATAGAGAGACGGTACTGTATTCAGGGAACACTGAAAAATAGGCAGATTTCTTATTGCAGACGCTTAGGGAATGAAGCATTTAAATTGGTTAAAGCTTATATTCATGACTTTCAAGCACTATATGTGAGATTGCGAACCCACATAAAAAAAAGTCCATTGATAACGAGAGAGTGGAGAAGCAACTATTCAAGATTCAAGCAGCACTGCTCAAAATATCTGCAAAAAAAGCAAAGTGAGGCGACCTGGCGACAGAGATGAAGTGACTCCAAACTGAATTGATCATAGTCAGTCTGATGCAAGTTTGTATCAACTTAAGGAACAAACAGAAACAAACATCCAAATTGGAAGCATAGGCATGGTCAAACAATCTGTGAAAGCCTTGTATTCTGCTCTATGAAGATTAGTACGTGAAGAGCTTCTCATTCTACAGGACAATACTTCGTACGATGACGGATAAGTCCTCTGAGGTCTGAAGGGGCTGCTCAGAGGAGTACACTCGGCACCTAACGAACACTTGCAACTTCCTAGACGACGACTTAACCAGGCCCAAAATACGATCCTTCCAAGAAACTGTAACTATCAATTTACAGGCATTTTATTATTAGGCCATTAACGAATGACAGTCTAATACAATTCTTTGTTGTAAAGAATCTCAAATGGCAAGAGAGAGAGAAGCGGAAAACAAGACTTCATATGATTATCTACTGAATGGGGTTCGTTGATTCTGGCTACGTTGAAAATTAAATCCTCCATCAAATCTCTCTCTCTCTCTCTCTCTCTCTCTCTCTCTCTCTGGTCATCAGCGGATTTGTTATTTCATCCTTTCCGTTATTTTTTCTGTTTTACGTAAGTGCATATTGAACGGTATTTTCACGTCTTTACGCTCAGTACTGTTTACTTCTTGGATGGATCTGCTGCTTCAAAGACTATTCATTGTTTCCACCAAAAGCATATTTGTCTAAAATACAATCCTGTTGAGCCCAGGTATGTTGCTAGCCTTGAATGAGCACAAGCACAGATTCAATTCAAATATCCTATGAACTTTGATCTTCATTTCTAACTAGTAGTTCCTGGTTCGGCAGAACACAGCTAATTCTTACTTCCTCTGTTCCCTAGATTTCTGAGCCTTTGACTTCTATTCCCTAAATTGAGCATGTTTATGGATGGCTACTGGATCAGATATCTCTGCGCTTCACAATAAAGTCCTTCCAAATATTTTGCTTCTGAATGAAATGAACTCGGCAGATTATGGTCCCAGCACACGTTTTTTTTTTTTTCTTTTTAACTGCCATGTTTACTGCTATGCCAGAAAAGTTTAAATTAAATGTTTTACATGGAATTGTTATAACAACGGTCACTCCTAATGCTTTCATCTACTCAGTTTTCGAAGAAATTGGAAAAGGATTAAATAGAAATGTTTATATTTCCTAAAACGATAGGCCTGCGGCTCGAATATCGGTACAAACTCGCCGAATCTCTAAACAAAATCAGACCGAATCTCGGAACAAACGTCATATGCTTCAGGGAAAATATAAATAATGTATGAATCTAATGTTATTCTTCGACGAAATATCGCTTGTTCTGTAGAGAGTTATCAGGAACTCACAAGATATTTGCTTTGGTATGTCGTATAAGCCTGGAAGAGAGAGGTTACATATATAACTTATTTATGTAAACCTAGAAAGTGATCAAATATTCATTGGTCCTTGACAAAAATCACAGTGAATAAAATAACGATTCATAAAGAGATAGGCTTCTTATAAAAGGCAAAAAAGTTGCTGTCACTGACATCCTCTAATTGCTGAAATGTTTCCATTATTATTGTTTTTAATTACAATCAATACAGCGTCTTTTGGACAAATCATACACTTCTTGCCTCATTTTTTTGTATTTTTCCTCTCGCACATTTTCATCTGCATCATTATTCGTACTGTGATTAATCCCAAATTCTATTTCCCTTTACGGCACTATCTGCATGTCTGTCAGGTTTGACGGACACCAATGTCCACGAGGCACACTACAAATTCTCTGGGATTTCAAGTCTCCGAACGCCTCTGTTTGATTCCAAAACTTAACTCCCTTAAGATGAAGTCTTCACAACTAATCTTTAGCTCTCCTATTTTGTTGGATAAAAAAAGTCACTTAGTTCACTGTCTCAAGACGCCATGCCCTAATGGAAGGAACAGACGTCCTGGAGGCAACAATTAATCTTTCGAAGAAGGCCATCATCTTCAAGACAAGCTAAGTCCAGCAGGTGTGGAAACAATGCAAGAGTGGGGTGTAACAGGGGGTCTATAAAAATTCAGCGTTTCCATCCTGGGCTGGAAACCCAGTTCTGACCAGTCTAACAGCTTCATTAAGCCGAATATCAAGGTCCACCCCAAATGATCCCACTCCTCCAATGACATGGGTTGATGAATGACAAAAAATAAGAAAAATTAATCAAACCATTGTTGAATTTCTTCATTCACTTGTAACATCGTCATCAAGGACAAGTAAAAATTGCGCCGAAGTGTCTTCGGCGCAGTCGAGTTTTCTGTACAGCGTATAATGCTGTATGAAACTTTCAGCCGCGGCCCATGAAACTCTCAGCCACAGCCTGTGTTGTTGGCACCTATAGCAGTGCCAGACGCACGATCATGGATAAATTTAACTTTAAATAAAATAAAAAAAACTACTGAGGCTAGAGGGATGCAATCTGGTATGTATGATGATTGGAGGGTGGATGATCAACATACCAATTTGCAGCCCTCTAGCCTCACTAGTTTTCAAGATCTGAGGGCAGACAGAAAAGGTGCGGACGGACAGACAAAACCATCTCAATAGTTTTCTTTGACAGAAAACTAAAATAATGTTAACATCAACAGCAGCATCTCACCTTTAACTTGCAGCAGTCTTCCCACTACTAAATCTCTTAGAAGTGAATAAGAACAAATCTCACCTTTGATACCGGAAGTCCCACCCACTGATTGGCACCCCACCCCAACCTAGCAATGCCTTGAACACCCTTGCAAAAGCACCCCAACCTGTCTCTCAGTGTATTTCCCTTTCGTTTTTTCTGTATAGACTTCTAAAAATGAAAGTTTATTCTGAAGAAAAGTGGAATTCTTACCCTCGTGGCAAATAAAAGCTAATTTCTCACTACTTTATCAATTATCGATGTTTCTTCATCAAAGATAAATCTCAACGTATACGACATTAATCTTAAAATAAAAAGGAAAATCAATTGCATCTAGTCTTCAAAAATCAACTGTAAGTTACAGGTAAGCGTAGGATGTAAAACCTAGTGGCTGTTTTACATGTTTGTTCCATGAAGCTGAGAAACCTTAATTATTTCTTATGGCTCCAGCACCTTGGCTGCTTTGATGGAAAAGGAAAACAGTAAACTCCATACCTCCTTGCCTGAGACAGTCTTTAATGAGGCTTCGCGAGCCGTTTGCACGATGGCAATGCTTTCACCAGTACTTTGGGCCACCACAAACAGTTCGTCAATATAGAATGCCCATTATCAAGTTTTTTATACATAGACGTCGACAGTATTCTCTGCCAAATGCCCTTGTCTAACCCTAACGGAAGCAATCAAACCATATCTTGAAGTAAGATTATTATTTGAATCATGGAAAATAAAACAAAGGAGAGAATCACAAAGCTTGGCAGTACAAGAAAACAGGTGCACTTAACCGGACAATTGGAAGATTTCTGTTAATGGCTGAGTTGAAAAGTGAAATAGTTTCAGCTCTATAAAACTGGACCGCATTCTAACAGGTTTTCTTGCACTTTCTTTCATGTTTTGTAACGCACTTTTTAATGACTAAGTTTTCCTGGAGTTGCAAGGAGTTATGGGCCCCACAGACGATACGATCAGGTCGTCTGAACCGGAAGTAAATCTCACTGTTTATGGTGTTCTCCTCCAACCAAAAGCGGGCGGAATCCGTCGGCCTTTCCGTCCAGTTCGCAACCTGCCGTTGCCAGATTCATGGCTTCCGTTTTATGAGTCCATGGCGCGATCTCAGGATTTACTTCAGTTTCAACTAGACGCTGAAAGGGAAACATAGACAGCTACGTCGGCAGACAAGGAGTTCTGGGAAGAGTTTATTGAACTCCATGGCAACATCCTTGTCTGTGAAGAATTAATTAAGTGCAAGGATTATTCCGATAAAGGAGAGCGCAATATAAATTAGTTGGAATATTACAGGAGAAGGATGCAATATACATATATAAATATATATATATATATATATATATATATATATATATATATATATATATATATATATATATATATATATATATAATCGTAAACGTCTTTAATATCCAATTCTATACCTGAAGTAATATATATATGCGTGTGAAGGAGTTTTTTAGTTGATAATAAGTCCACCGTTTATGATGGGTTTTGAACCCACGGGACGGTACTTATTATCTAAAAATTACTTCGGTAACATATAAAAAATATATTATACAAAAAGTTGAATTATTAAATATTCTGATTGTAATATGAATCACGGTGATGTGATAAATAGTCATATATATATATATATATATATATATATATATATATATATATATATATATATATATATATATATATATATATATAAATATATATCCTATGTATATATATATATATATATATATATATATATATATATATATATATATATATATAAATATATTTATATATATATATATATATATATATATATATATATATATATATATATATATATATATATATATATATATATATATATATATATATATATATATATATATATATATATATATATATATATATATATATATATATATATATATATATATATATATATATATATATATATATATATATATATATATATATATATATATATATATATATATATATATATATATATATATGTATATATATATATATATATATATATATGTGTGTGTGTGTGTGTGTGTGTGTGTGTGTGTGTGTTATTTTCCTTACATAAAACAAAAGTTTATGATAAAGTTTTGAATATAATTTTCATTTTCTTTGCATAAATTAAAAATTTTTTATACAAAAGAGATGATAATTATAATTCTTACTTGGTTAAAGAAAAGTAGGTTTAAAGCCTAGTCTTTTTAATGGACCCTAGACCTAATGCAGAATAGTCTAAATTATATACCACTAGATCTATGCAAGATGCTGTATATGCAACAGCTACGCTTTTACCTTCATAAACTCTTTTTACAAAATTTGAATAATTGCTTTGCATGTCCCTTGGATTATTATGCCCCAAAAGAACGACCTGTGGCGGGGAAGCGAAGCGTAGCTAACAACCTCTCATACGGTGATGTTGGTTGTCTCATTAAGTGTGTGTGTGGTTTTTTATTTCTATGAGAGAGGAGACTATATCTAACAATTCCATGTATGTCTGCTCGCCCATTCTCACGAAGCTGAACTTATCATCAGGTTTAAGTTTCAATTCATTAATTAGGCAATCGTGAGATAGTTTATTTCTCTTCTTCAACCAAAGTTTAATCCATGTTTTCCTTTTTCCCTTGAGTTTTGCAATTTCAGCTGCAACATACGCCACAGCGACTGCTCCAAAAGTGCAGTCTATAGCCTCATCACTGAGCGGAGCGGCCTTGTCCGCACTCTACCAGGTTTTGGCAAATTGAAGTAAATCCGAACGTCTATGGGCAACACGGATACCGGAGTTAGAACGGAACCTGATCCAGCGGTCATATTGTCTATGTGGCCCTTTGTAGATGCCAACATACATGGGAACACTCATCAAACAGAACAAAAGGCAAAACAGGCAGAAGCTGCATATCATTCAGATTTGACAGATAATACGCTGCCGACAAGCAACGGTGTTCAAGAAGTGCATTGGAGAAGAGTCTCTTCCACGACAGATTAAGAATACTAGCCGCTCCTATGCCGTCAGGTGATACACACAGGATTTCAATTTCCATCTACTTCTGTCTAAGTTTATAATACAACCTGGGTAGACATGGATTATGTATGACGGTATTAGACTACAATATTGTTAACATACCTGTCAAAAACGTGACCAAATAGCCAATAAGTACGAGTATAATAGCCCTTTGTTGGCCGAGTCGGTTGAGCTTCAGACCGTCATTCGATGGGCCGGAATTCAATTCCCGCCGCCGGCTGATGAAGAGTTAGAGGAATTTATTTCTGGTGATAGAAATTCATTTCTCGCTATAATGTGGTTCGGATTCCACAATAAGCTGTAGGTCCCGTTGCTAAGTAACCAATTGGTTCTTAGCCACGTAAAATAAGTCTAATCCTTTGGGCCAGCCCTAGGAGAGCTGTTAATCAGCTCAGTGGTCTGGTAAAACTAAGGTATACTTTTTTTTTTGTATAATATATTACTAATAAGGACGTTCACATTAATTCAGTGTAGCGAAACAGCAACGAAAATACAGGTCGTTGAAGGTGATGGCCCGATGTCTAAACGCTGGCAAAATTACTAACCAGATCACCGAAACTAATCAATAAATAAAAGAAAGAATAAAACGGTGACCATATGGATCGCTGCAAATGGGAATACAGTTCACATACCAAGCCACTTTAGCACGATTAGATGCTAGAATTACGTGTCAGAGGTTGGACAGAGCCAGCAACTAGCAGAAAAATAAGCCAGGCTCCAGAATATGGCACTAACTAAGCACCACGAAGTCTTCAATCTGCAGTCTATGTCGCCGAACATTAAGTGCCACTAGAGACCGACACTGCCTGAAGTTAGGTTAATCGTTCCGAAACGGTTATCAAAGGGGACCCGTCTGTATGGGAGAGATGATGGTGAGCCCATTTCATTGTCTTTCATTGGCTGTCAGGGCGTAGTAATTTATGGGAATAAAAAGCACGAGTAAGTGCTTAAATATATGGTAACCACTGAATCTCGCAATTTGCCCACTAGGTTAGGTCGAAACTTATCCTCGTGAATCTTCCTTGAATTATCGTGTCAAAAATGTTGCTGTCATAATGATTCGGTAAATTGGGATCATAAAAGTAAGCTAGTTTCCGGATTAATTATATGACTGTTTTACCAGTCTCCTTTAAGTTTGATTTGTCATTGCCACGTGTCATTTTTCCACAGCAATTTAATTCAAAATTGCTCTGGGAATATGTTGTTGAACTAGGACTGATGAGGCTGAAACTATGATTAATTGCTTGATCACGAGTATCCAAGGCATAGTTCAGATCAAGTTATCGTAATAGTGACAAAGTTGTCATTCCTCGTCTGTCGTCAGATAACTGTTATATTGAATTTCGTCACTTTTTAAACTTCCATTTTGTAAATTTTGTTGAGTATTCTACGACTCCCGCTGTTCTTTAAGAAAAACTATGGAACACAGATTCTAAGAATACTTCCGTCTTCCCATTTCAAAGATGAAGTCTTGCGTCAGAAATATATTTTCCTATATCAGAAATACTATTTCAGATTGAGCATACATTCTTTTGTGGTATTATATCCTACACAAATTAATCATATAATACCACCTATTCAAAGTGAACTACATAAAAAATTAAACCTATTATACCAAACAAGCCATAACTACAGATTTTTCCTTGCATGTATCTCGCCAAAGCTGCAGTCCCCTAAAAAGCACTTTCATTATCCTGATAAGATTATGCTTTTAGAGATATTGGTTCCCAGACGTCCCATGCATATCAACAGCTTATGGTAATAAAACACAATGATTCACACCGAGATTTCTGAACATTCACAGAAGCAGATTAGCTCTTTCCGCAAAAGGGGAAGTGAGAGATCCGAGCTTCTAATCAATGGGGTAAAGAGACGGACTACGAAATTAGTTAGATCTCTGGAAATTTCATGAAAGCAGTTTAGGCTATGTGTACTACTAATACTGCTATTGCTCTTCTGCTTACATTAACAGGATTCCATTTATTATTATTTATTATTATTATTATTATTATTATTATTATTATTATTATTATTATTATTATTATTATTATTATTATTTTTTTGACTTTACAAACAGGAGCAATGCAAGGTATTTTCTAGATGTGCTAAAAAAACGCTCCCAGTTATTTGTGAAAAAACGCTCCAGGCAGGACCTCTATATGCTAATTATAGATTATACTGTGTCAATGGATGGAACACCGGCCAATCGTATTTCTAGAGGCGATAAATATAAAAAAAACAGATCCTGTATGCAATCGGTAACACTAGAGAATAAGAAATCAAGAAGATTCAAAATAATCGTTTGACGAAGAAAAAAGAAGATACTGTACAAAAAAAATAGATTATAAGACAAGCAGTAATCAGGATACTGTGATGAAAGTTGGACAGAAGTTGTGTGGAATGTTGACAAAGTTAAGAAAGGAGTAAATATTGGTATTAACACCAAATCACATATCTGTTAGGAAAAGTAGCCTTCAAAGGCAAGTTAGAATGAAAAACAAAATCAACACAGTTCATTCCATGTAAGATGTTTACTCTGAAAAGATAAACACTGGTAATTAGACTGCCGAGTCTGGTGACTTTTTTCCTTCCCTCTACGACCTCACTCTGGAATCCTCAAGTACTTTGCTTCTAATGCATTTATAAATTTTTAGGTTTTAGAGAAAGGTCTCTGGCCTAACTTAAAATCTGCTAGAGCTTTTCTCCTGTTTTCATTTTTTTTGTTTTTGTTAATGTAAACTAGAGGAGAATAAGGACACTAGGTTGCTTGTTGCATTATCCTTGCTGTAAATAAAAAAAAATAGTCATACTCGATAACTATAGATACTGCCTTTACCACTTCGTAGAACTAAGCACCCAAGTAAATATGAAATCATAATTTGCATATTTATACTGAATAAATAACATGTAAAAAATGCACCAAAGTTTCTTCGGCGCAATCGAGTTTTCTGTACAGCGTATAATGCTGTGTGAAACTCTCAGCCACGGCCCATGAAACTTTCAGCCACGGCCTGGTGGTGGCATGTGCTGTTGGCACCTACAGCGTTGCCAGACGCACGATCGCGGCTGACTTTAACCTTAAATAAAATAAAAACTACTAAGGCTATAGGGCTGCAATTTGGTATGTTTGATGATTGAAGGGTGGATGATCAACAGACCAATTTGCAGCCCTCTAGCCTCAGCAGTTTTTAAGATCTGAGGGCGGACGGACAGACAAAGCCATCTCACTAGTTAGTTTTCTTTTACAGAAAACTAAAAAGTAAGCAAACATCGTTGAGGATAAACGATTCCTAGGACAGTTTTACAAAAAAAAAAAAAAAAATCCATCAAATCACCAGAAGAAAAAAATAATGACAACCCGTATTATATCGCGGGAGTGGTGTAAATTACACGTCTGGACGATTACAGGCACTCGGGACATTCCTGGAATAAGAACCAGGTGCCAGGGGACCAGGGATGCATTTGGCTGACAATGGAATATGAAGAAGAGATGCTCCTCCATATAAAAGGCAGGTGCACAGAAACAATGACGAAAATATTGTGAGATTCCAGAGGTATCGTCAGGAACAAACTTTTCTTGCACACCTGCAGTCTGGTGGACAGTCGTGCGCACACATACACCCACACCCATCCACCAACACACATATACAAACATACTCACAAACACATTATATACTGTATATATATATATATATATATATATATATATATATATATATATATATATATGTATATTAGGTTCGAGTGTGAGGACTTGTACAGAAACCAGAACCAAAAGGCTGTAACCCTTTAGCACTACCCATTCCCAAGGATAAAAAGGCGCAAGGTGGAAAAAAACCTCGACAGATAAATACCTTTAAAAAATCATCAAAAACTTATTGAGAAGAAAACCACACGCCAGGCATACTGACGATCATAAAATAAAAAGGAATAATAATATTTCTGCCTGCATCAAAACAACACCATTATCAACAATGTTAGCGACAGGGACTCATCCTTCATGCTATGAATGTGAAAGTGACTGCAGTGCTTGCGTTTCTTCAAAGCTTTCTCTTTGAAGACAAAGGGCTTTTCGCTGAGAAATAAATTATTGTTTGCTTTCTTTCTGCTTCTCACGTCAGCAGCCTAGATGTTTAACAATGAATATTTAAACGAAAGCTACAGGGCAAACGTAATGTGTTCCTGTCAGTTTGGCGCACAAGCCCAAATTATATTGTGCCTTGGAAGCGTAGACTATACTCTTAAAGGAAATCTATCCAGAAATGAAATAGCTGCTATCCAGAAAATCTATCCAGAATTGAGGTAGTAGTTGGTATCTGGAAAATCGATCCAGAAGTGAGGTAGTAATTATCTGGAAAATCGATCCAGAAGTGAGGTAGTTACTATCTGGATAATCGATCCAGAAGTGAGGTAGTTACTATTTGAAAAACCTATCAAGCAGTGAAGTAGTTCCTATCTGGAAAATCGATCCAGAAGTGATGTAGTAACTATCTGGAAAATCTATCCAGAAGTGAGGCAGTTATTATCGGGAAAATCAATCCAGAAGGGAAATGATTAGTATCTGGAAAATCTATCCAAAGTGAAGTAGTTCCTATCCAGAAAATCCATCCAGAAGCGAAATAGTTTCTATCCAGAAAATCCATCCAGAAGTGAAGTAGTTCCTATCCAAAAATTCCAGAAGTTGAGTAGTTATCTGCAAAATCGATCGAGGAAATCTATCCAGAAGTGAGGTAGTTACTGTCTGGAAAATCGATCCAGAAGTGAGGTAGTTACTATCTGGAAAATCGATCCCGAAGTGAGGTAGTTACTGTCTGGAAAATCGATCCAGAAGTGAGGTAGTTACTGTCTGGAAAATCGATCCAGAAGTGAGGTAGTTACTGTCTGGAAAATCGATCCAGAAGTGAGGTAGTTACTATCTGGAAAATCGATCCAGAAGTGAGGTAGTTATTATCTGGAAAACCGATCCAAAAGTGAGGTAGTTACTATTTGGAAAATCGATCCAGAAGTGAGTTAGTTACTATCTGGATAATCGATCCAGAAGTGAAGTAGTTACTATCTGAAAAATTGATCCAGAAGTGAGGTAGTTACTATCTGGAAAATCGATCCAGAAGTGAGGTAGTTACTATCTGGAAAATCGATCCAGAAGTGATGTAGTTACGATCTGGAAAATCTATCCAGAAGTGAGGTAGTTACCGTCTGGAAAATCGATCCACAAGTGAGTAGATACTATCTGGAAAATCGATCCAGAGGAGAGGTCGTTACTTTCTGGAAAATCGATCCAGAAGTGAGGTAGTTCCTATCTGGCAAAATCGATCCAGAAATGAAGTAGTTACAATCTGGAAAATCGATCCAGAAGTGAGGTAGTTACTATCTGGAAAATCGATCCAGAAGTGAGGTAGTTACTGTCTGGAAAATCGATCCAGAAGTGGGGTAGTTACTGTTTGGAAAATCGATCCAGAAGTGAGGTAGTTACTATCTGGAAAATCGATCCGGAAGTGAGGTAGTTACTATCTGGAAAATCGATCCAGAAGTGACGTATTTACTATCCAGGAAATCTATCCAGAAGTGAAGTAGTTCCTATCCAGAAAATCTATCCGGAAATGACGCCGTTATCTAGAAAATCTATCCGTTAGTGAGGTACTTACTATCTGGAAAATCGATCTAGAATTGATGTAGTTACTATCTGGAAAATCGATCCAGAAGTGATGTTGTTACTAT
The DNA here is from genome assembly GCF_040412425.1 of Macrobrachium rosenbergii. Taxonomy (NCBI): domain Eukaryota; kingdom Metazoa; phylum Arthropoda; class Malacostraca; order Decapoda; family Palaemonidae; genus Macrobrachium; species Macrobrachium rosenbergii. Next base: position 45,841,321 of record NC_089794.1, read on the forward strand.
CTGGAAAATCTATTTGTTGGTGAGGTAGTTACAATCTGGAAAATCGATCCAGAAGCGAGGCAGTTACTATCTGGAAAATCTATCCGTTAGTTAGGTATTTACAATCTGGAAAATCGATCCAGAAGTGAGGTAGTTCCGTGAAAGATACATGCAATACTGCCTTAGTCTTTCCAAAGAGTAAAGCAGTTTATGCATGTACAGTATATAACTGTTTGCTGAAGTTGATCTGTTTGTTATTTCTTCATACGTTCCTGGATTCTTAGCCTTGTTTATATGAATGTTACACATGCTATAATATGAACACAATATTTACAAAAAAAGTCTAATATTCCAAATGCACTTCTTTTATTTCACTTTTGAATGGACATTTCACAAAGATAAAAGATAGTCTAATTATTAGACTATCTTTGATTACATAACTTATTAAACTCTAATAAGTTATGTAATCAATAAAATGTAGCATATAATACAGATCTGAGGCACATATGTAACAAAAGCTATGCTCACACTCAAAAGGGTGCAAGCGAAAGGATATTCAACTGACGATCAACGCATATTCATAGAAACAATTTTGTATATTACAACAAGTCCCAAGATTATCGCCTTTTTCATTCGAGTCCCCCCCCCAACTCCCCCAGCACCGTTATCTGTTGCAGTCTCAAGAACATATCAATTCTTGAATTTTGTCTTATGTTCGAAAACTGCATGATATTCGTCAATTTCACAGTTGAGATTATTTTAAAGAAACAATTTTTCAAAATTTACTAATGAAATTTAACTGATTTTTAATTAAATTTCACAGCATTTTACGTAATAAAGTATTCTGATCACACCATTTTTAAAGCCACAGGTCACAGCCACCACAGAAGCCTCCTTTCACACAATATGTAACATAAAACTCGTGTTGGGACCTGTACAAATTTGGTGGCGGTGACTGATGTGATCGTTTCTTTTGTGTGGACAAAAAGTTATGCAGTCCATACTTCAGCATGGCGACCGAAATTGCAAAATTTCTGAAAAGGGATAAGAAGAGATAAGAAGGTGCAGGATTACGAGATTTTGTAACTGAACAACAAAACGTAGCCAACGCAGAGTGACAAAGGGAAAGAGAAGAACCTAGAAGACAGATCTTATAAAGAGAAAGTATATAGCTAAAACACAGCAGAAACGTAAATTTCATATAATGAGACTCAAGGCGGAGTCTAAAGACGGGTAAGCAGCATTAGAACACTCATAGTCACTGTAAAGCCAAACTTACCAAGATCCGATGAAAAGCACGACAGCATGGACACTTATCAAAAGATTTGAAAGGATTGAAGAACGCCAAGGCTGGCAAAGGGATGAGTGGGTTGTTTGTTTAATTCCACTACTAACAGGTAAGTGTCTGCAATTGTTTTCCAGTATGCCTTCAGAGGAAACCCTAAGTTGTGATAACAAAAAGAGATATGACATGTCTAAGGAGGGATTTATGAGGAAATTCCATGAGACTAGGCAAGCTCAGTGAGAGAGTGCATATCAGTTTGTAGCTAGTCTACAGAGTTATTCCAACTGGTGGACTGAAATGGCTGAAGGCTGAAAAGTTTGATGATTTGGCATATTTGCTCATCAGGGAACAGTTTATCAACGTGTTCAACTGAGGTGGCACTATTTCTTAGAGAAAGAGTACCAAGAGACACTGGCAAGATAGTGAAGCTTGCGGAGCAGTATTTGGAGGTTTACAGGATAAGCCTAGTGGAATACCTTAAGGTGATAAAGAAGTCTACTAGGGTTATCCAGACAGCCAAGAATGAAGGTTTGTGTGTCACACACCATGACACATGGCCAAAAACTGTGTGCTTGTTAAAGAGCAAACACCAGCAGAAGTTTGAGCAAAAGGCAGCCAGTGCTAGGAAATGATGGTGGAATAGCTGAAGGAGGTGACTATCATCATGATTTGTAAGGACATCCACATAGCCCAGTTGGAAGACTACGTTCATGATGGTAGACTAAAGCTGGCTGATGTATGCTGCAATTTTCACCAATCAGTGAAGGCTATGTAGGCAAGGAGAGAGTAACTGTACTATGAGATACAGGTTGTACCAGTGCAGTTGTACTTAAGAATATGAAACTGAGGACCAAATGATTGATAACAAATGGGTTTGTGCATTCACTGATAGGAGTATCCATATCCAACTGCATTAGATTTCTGTAAATTCTCCATACTATGTGGGAGAATTATATATATGTGCCTAGATAACCCTATTTGTACCCTTACTCTTGGAAAATTCCAGGCATAAAGTACCCCAAAGAAATTATTAAAGCTGAGGCTGAGATAGTCAAGAAAGCTGTAGGGACAGACGATCAAAGGGACAAACCAGAGGAAAGTGATGCAGGGATGGATCCGGAAAAGGCTAGTACGGGACAGCAGCAGTTGTGATCAGTGCCCAAGTCCAGCAAGAGAAGCACAGCATCAAACCACTGGCAGTAGGTTTTACCATTCTCCATATAAGAGCAGGGCAGCTGAAAGGACGCCATTAAAAGAATCCCAGTTTAGCCAAGCAATGGGTGAGAGCAAAAACTAGGCTAACACAGAATATAGGACTAAGAGTTAAGGAACTCTAAAATTAAAAGTTATTAATGAAACATACCATGTTTTCAAGGTAGGGTGGCTGGGATGAGGCAAATCCTATTGCTGGAGGTATACTGGCCCCAAATGGTGAAGTTGGCCCATGAGTTGGTTAACTTGGGGCTGAGAAGACTGTCAGCTGTATAATCAGCAATTTTCACTGGCCACTAATGGTTGCAGATAATCTGAAAATTTTGTAAGTCCTGCAACATTTGCCAGAATACTACACTGAGGGGCCTTATCAATAAGACTTTTATCATGAGAACAGATGCGCTGAATGAAGGACTAGGAGGCATACTACTGCAAGAGTTTGCCGATAGCATATTTCCAATTTCTTACGTAAGTAGAAAACTTAATAAGAACAAGCCTAACTACTGTATCATCCAAAAAGAGCGCCCAACAATAATATCTGCAGTTAACAGATTCCATCTGCTGTATGATGCAGATAATTTTTATATAAAACCATATGCCATTTGCATACATTCAAAATGGCAAGTTGGAGAGTTCAAGGATCAGGAGGTGGACCATAGCACTCCAGAGATGCAAATTTCGAGTGGAGAGCATTCCAGGAAAGCCCAACAGGCTCAACCGTCAAGAATATGAGATCATTTTTCTTAAATGGTGATGTGCTGTCAAACCATAATTAATATTATTTATTTATACAGTTTCCCTTAGCAACGTCCTCTGTTGTTTTAAATGATCAAGAATATTAGCAAAATTTTAGACATTTTTATTCATTTTAAAGCACTTTCATTATGATTTTCTTAGAGACTTCACGTAATCTGTTTATTCAAGATATTTACAAAATGCCCTAGGTGACCAGGGTTACGTAACATCTGCTTTTGGTAACGCAGGCGTATACCAGGAACACTGAGATCTGAGAGCGTGAGAGAGAGCAAAACAGACAGAGGAAAGACAAGAAAATCCTGACATACCTTCCCTAGTCGTCTCAAGCAGAAAAGAATGCAGTGTTTCAGTTCAAAGGAAATATTTTAGTGTTAGGAAAAGACCCCTGCATATCCTTCCAAGAGTGACGATCTTCCAAAGTGAAATCGCCTTGTTTATTGTTTTGAATTTATTTTGTATTCTTTCCTTTTACTAAGTGTTTTAACCACGCCATTTTTAAAGCCACAGGTCATGACCACCACAGCATCCTTTCCCACACTGAGTGAACTGTCGCACACACTTTAGTCACAACGTTTCCAGACAGAAAGAGAGAGAGAGAGAGAGAGAGAGATAACAAATATCATACAATTAATATAACAGCCTAGAAATTTTATATCTGGTTTTCTAACCTTTCTAAAAATAATAGCATAATGAATATGCTGAACCTCCTTACCTGGCTTCCCCGGCCCACAAAAATTTTTTTAAATTTATTTCATTATATAATTTCTAACAACAGCACAACTGCAAAAGCCTAGCCTATATGCCCTAAATGGTCATAATACTCACAAAAACTGATACTCAATTCCGTTTGCTTTTAATATGCTTGATTAGCCATTCCTATATCTGGTACGTATCTTATCTTTTTCACTAGCCACTAGCCTTACGCTCTCTCATTTTAAGATAGGCGAAAAAGAAAGTCCTAAGAAGAAAGAAAGTTCAGTGAATCAAAGAATTATTACGACTCAAGTTATTTAAATGGAAGTGAAAAGGAATCGAAGAATGAATGAATAGCGTGAACGATGAATAATTAGTGAATGTTCGAATGCATAAACAAACCAATACATAGATACACATATAGATAAGCAAATAGCAAAATAAAAATAACTAAATAAATCAATAAACAATTAAGCAAGCACGTAAGTCACTTAAAAGGAATAAATAAGCAAATCAATGAATAAATACAGATGTCAAACAAATACGAAGTGAATAATAAATAAATAAAATAAAAATAAAAAATACAGAAGAATCCTTACGTTCAAAGCCACTCTTTTTAAATTACGGTACCAAAACATTGATGTTCATCCTATCGCACGCTTGCTTTATAGATAAAAGAAAAAAAAACGAGATACAAGAACAGTTGCGAAAGTTCCAGCAACTTTCACTCAAAATGAATTTTAAATAATCAAATGAACAGGGGCATCCAATAGACACCGTACCTCCTCCAAATCACAAAATGCGCCATACTGGGGGATGATTTCTACAGCGACATAATGGTGAAATTTTCATTTTTCACCACACACCACAAACAGACACGGAGTGAAAAAGTACTAAACATAGAATTTAGGCCAAAGGCCAAGCACTGGGAACTATGAGGTCATTCAGCGCTGAAACGGAAATTGACAGTAAAAGGTTTGAAAGGTGTAACAGGAGGAAAACCTCGCAGTTGCACTATGAATCAATTGTTAGGAGAGTGTGGAAAGTAAGATGGAAGAAAGAGAATATGAAAGGAAGTACAGTAAAAGGAACGAAAGAGGCTGCAGCTAGGGGGTGAAGGCACGCTGCAAAGAACCTTAAGTAATGTCTACAGTGCACCGCATAAAAAAGTATTTCCTCTTCACATCTTCACCGGTCAGGTATGGAAATTGAGACTCGGACCAAAACGATGCTCTTCCATATTCCTCGGACAGGAGTATTAATAGAGAATACACTTCAGTCTTCTTGTTTACCAAGAGACAGGTTTTTAATCCTTTGGATAATACTCCAGTAAGACTGTACGTTGTTTATTCTCTCAGGCCTCGCTTAATTCTGCTGACTGCTAGAGCTACGCGTCTCTTTGCGAAAAAAAAAAAAAATAAATAAACCTGGATAAAGTCATATCAAGAGGTTGAGAGAATACACAGAGAGAAGGCAACAGGTTTCAAAATAACGAAAACCTCTTCATGCGCCTTTCATCTATTCACAGTCTTCGTCTTTCCTATTCAATTAATTGATACTGAAAGGCGGTTTTTAATGTGCTAGCTTGGACATGAATAAAAAGGCTAGTTACAAAACATGGTATCTGTCCATTTTTACTGATCTCAAGATCTTTGTTGTGATCGAGTAACAAACAAAGCAAAACCTTACCATATTATATACTGGATTATTGCCTCAGGTTACAAAAAGGTAAAATAAGAGGAGATACGTGACGGGAGATGAGGCTTCCCTGAAACATAACAACTGCGCCTCGACTATTTTGAGAGATTTCCGACAGGTACAGTACGAGAGCCATAAAAGACCAGTGAAGAATAGAAAGAAAAGCCAGGCTCCGTTTCCATTTTTGTAAAGAAGCAAAAAATGTTATTGCTTACTCGAATAATGTAAGGTTCTGCCAGTTTAATCGTCCACCTACAAATTGAATGACTGTATTCTGCAGACTGGCATTACAACAACAATGGCCAAGGACATTGGTTCGTGTATTAAGTAATGATACAATAATACTGCGCAACTTCTTCTATACGATAATAATAATAATAATAATAATAATAATAATAATTATTATTATTGTTATTATTATTATTATAATTATTATTATTATCATTATCTACTAATTCGGACGAAATATCTAATTACCAAGCGATATGCATGGAAGTATAATTTTTTTTTTTTTTACATTTTAGAAACATCTGAGCTTTGAAATATTTGAAAAACTAATAACCCATGAATAAACTTGCCGCTGCTTAAACCTGAGGTCTCTATTAACCGGAAAGGACGCAAAATTTATTAATAACATAGAATGAAAAGTTGAACAATTATCTCTTACAAAAACTATGCTTGAGAAATTTCAGTTCACGAGGTCAACTGAAAATGCCCTGAAAAGTTATCAATGGGAGAGATGTTATACTGTATATATATATATATATATATATATATATATATATATATATATATATATATATATATATATATATATATATATATATATAAATAAAAATCACAGTAGATGCACGTGTCTTCAGTATGTCAGTATATAAGCGAATACCACACGAAAATGACAGGAGGAAGTTCAGTACTGTCATTTTTCTGTGATATTCATATATATATATATATATATATATATATATATATATATATATATATATATATATATATATATATATATATATATATATATATATATATATATGTATGTATATAAAGATTATCGCCCCACCCCTATAAAGGGATGCCCCAGAGGAAAAATGCAAAATTGGTAACTGCCATATTCCATACTTGAATTGCTTAGTCACAGATGAACCTCCTGTACTAAAATCTTCCCAGCGTTAGCCCTTTTCCCAATTCTATAGTGAAAACTGATCAACAGTGCGCCAAACTTACTTTCATACATTGTGATATTGTCTGGCTGCTTTTGGTCGAGGTTACGATAAAGAAAAGTCATCAGTCAGCATTTGACCTAACCAGACTGAAAAACAAGGGAGCTCTCTTAACCCGAACGAAGGTGCTTTTCACTTGGTCAGTCCCTTTACTCTCGACGACCCGACCACATTATGGATGCAGATCTCAGCAGAGGCTAAAGGAAAATCCGAACGCCAAATCTGCCATAGTGACCCTTCATTTCCTTGTTTTCTGGTTTTCTTCTATGGTAACCTTCCAAGCTTCCAGCAACGTCACAAACGTGCACAGTAACACCGGGACGGTCTAACCCTGTCCTCTATTAATTTTGGTGAATCCCCCCCCAATCTCGTACGCACTCTCACGCTCCCAGTCGTCGTTTCCAACACCTCTTTTATTCTATTTAGACATCTTCTTGGTCTTCCTTTCCTCCTCCTTCCTAACACTTCCGACTTCTACACTCTTCGCTAATCAATAGCCATCCATTCTTTCCAAATAACTGAACCATCTCAAAATACTCTGACCCACTCTTTCACGTATGCTGACTCTTTTACCATTTCTTCAACCACATTTCTCAGCAATTCAATTCTTACACCACACATACTTTGCAAGCATTTCACCCCAACAGCGTCAACCTTTTTCTTCCATGTGGGTTATAGTATCGAACTGATTTGAATATAATGACCTATGAGGTCATTCAGCGCTGAAATGGAAATTCACTGTAAAAGGTTTGAAAGGTGTAACAGGAGGAAACCCCGTCAGTTGCACTATGAATCAATTGTTAGGAGAGGGCGGAAAGTAAGATGGAAGAGAGAATATGAAAGGAGGTACAGTAAAAAGAACGAAAGAGGTTGCAGCTAGGGGCCGAAGGCACGCTGCAAAGAACCTTAAGTAATGCCTACAGTACACCGCATGATATTAAGTATCCTTAAAGCACTTCCACGTAGAATAATTGGCACTGCAGTTGTCTTTCAGGTCCTCTGAAAACATCCTGCTACCCTCTTGACTTGGTCTGTGACTCACCTCTTTGCTACCCAGCTATTCTACGTCACATAAACACCCAAAACCTATATATATAATACTAAAATCCGAGGGGATCCGGTCTTGTTTGTCCTCCCCCAGGTGACAGTAGGGGAGACATGACACAGCCACCCACCCCCTGCAAACCGATTTATCTGCCCCAGGTGGGGGCGGGGTAGGTAGAGGAACAGAAAGATAGGGGAGACATCCACCCTCCTCCTGCAAACCTGTTTGTCCGCCCCGGGTGGAGGTGGGGTAGGTAGGGAACAGGAGGGTAGGGGAGACATCCAACCTCCTCCTGCAAACCTGTTTGTCCGATCTCGGTGGAGGCAGGGTAGGTAGGGGATCGGAGGGTAGGGGAAACAGCAGCCCGGGTTTCAACGCGAGTAGCGCGTGCCAATAAGCTCGTGCATCAATAATTTCCAATCTTTCATCATCCATATTAACATCCACTCCTCCATCTCCCTGATTTCCACTGACTCATATCCTCACATTTATTCTCAACTTTCCCCTCTTCCAACCATTTTTAGACTTCTTTCCTAGTTGCAGAAACCAGCCAAGCCACGTGAAATCAGTTATTTTCCCCTGGAAGCAATAGCAATAAATACAATTAGTCTTTTTCTGTTTTAAGTCGCTGAATACGGTGCTCCGCGAAAATCCGTCCATTTCGGTATTCTACTGTCCCGGGGGACAGTTATTAGAAAAATTTGCGGGGAGATATCAAAAGTAGCTAACCTATCAAATATAAGTTGGTGAAATATAATATTCAATCAAGTTGATGGATTTTTATATATTTCCAATAGAACCTCGACCTATAACCTGCTAAAGGCATTATATTGCAGTAGCACGTAATTAAAAGCAATATTTGCGCTCCTATGTTATCAGCTTTTCCTATTTTTTCCAGAATATCAATAAATATATACAGTAGTACAAAGGAAATGTTTTAGTTTCTTAATAATTAAAAGCCCTCAGAACAATGTGTATAAATCATTGGCAACTTCCTGGCTACTGTCTTGTACTTTTTCATTACAGGATAGATAACTTTTCATTTTGTTGCCGTTTCCAATCCAGGAAGATATAGCTGTTTTTAAAGTTGATGGGGAACACAGTGCTGTACAGTACACAATCAGACACGTACCAAACATGAACGTCCGTTTTACCAAATTTTTTCTTCTTGCTTAAAGGGAAGAGTGAGGGAAAATTTACAAGGAAATAACTGTCACACAACAATTAACCTATCTGCGCTTTAATGTATACAGATGTACAGTCACTCAATAATGTTTTGCAACATGTTCCAAAAGTTTTCGTTCACCTAACAGTAATTTGTTCTTTTGATATTTACAAGGAAATGTAATTTTCTTATTCGATTTTGGTTATTAATCATACGGTTAACAATATAAAAAAGAATGGTGAGTGAAAAATTCATATTACGAAAAATGACGAAACATTTTGAAAAATTTCACTTCAGATGATTGGGCAAAAGAGTCAAAGAAGAAACTATATCTCGAATCCAGATAAAAGCTTATTGACTAATAAAATAATATTGAATAACCATCAATGAAATTATATATAAATAAAGAAAGAAAGAATTCAACCATTATCGTTGTCAAAAAAAAAAAAAGAAAAAATCTCATAACGTTGTATGTTATCGTGTGACTCCACATTCAGGCAGGAAAAGTTTAAACTGTCTCGTCACTTGCACCGATAAGATGGGCAACAGACTAAGCCGCACCACAATCATTAGCTTGCATAAGACTAATGTTTCTATTGTAGATATTGCTCGGCAGCTTAGCGTAAATAAAACAACCATGTATAGAGGGATACAACAACAGAGAGAACGAGGAAACATGATAAATTCATTGTAAAAACTGGAGGACAACCCCATTGTTGACTACTGTTAAAGATCACCATCGGATGATCACTTAAGGAGCTCCGTCTAACTCCCCCCTGACAACCGATGTTGCTATAAAGAGAGAACATTACGCTCTCCCTTCAAGTTGCTGCTCAAACCATCCGTAACAGGCTACATGAGACCAAGATATTATTTCATCATACTCCTGTCAAGAAACACTTCATATCAGCGAAACACAAAGAATAGAGGCTAGGGTTTGCGTTCTAATATAATCCAGTGGCCGATGATTTCTGTACGAGTCATCTTTTGCGATGAGGAGGAGACATTCTCCACTGATGAGCATGGTAGTCTTCTTCACTGCTGGCATTTAGCATGAACTAAATTAATGTTGAACTTCTAGCTAATTTTAATTCTTTATGAACTTAGATAATAAGAAATACAAAAATAGGCGTTATATATTCAGTTAACTTCATAAGAGGCATCAAAATGATAGGCCTAAGTAGCAATGAAAGAAATGAGACATGATCTTCTTTCTTCTTTTTTTTCTTTTAACGTGCTTTTACATTTTTGTATAACGATGCCTTCTTTGAAGGACTTTTGATAGACCTGTGGTCTCGATCGGCTGCCCTGCCTGACATCGCTTTAGACCCCGGTACGTATGTTTATGTATCATACCAGACCCAACGCCCTTTCTTCCTAGCAGCGAGAAATTATTGCGCGGGTATGGCGAGAGTTCGAGACGTGTGAGATGTTTGTTATGTTTTTAGAAGGTGTTGTAGTGGCTTTGTTTTGTGTGTATTTAGTCTGTAACATCCATTTGTATGTGATTACATATATAATGGATGTCTACACGGATAGCAAAGTGTCTGCCTCTCTGATCAGCCGGCTTGCGGGATTGAACCCGCGCCACAGACCTCTACGAAGTCCGAAGCTCTATGTAAACTGACTGAATATCGAGGCTCTAGAAATTCATGATAACAGCATTATATCTAGTATATATATATATATTATAATATATGTTTCACTAGTTCACAATATACATAGGATTAGTCATTCAAAAATTTAATTAATAATAATGTGAAGCAAATCTTTACAAAAGTCGTATTTGTTGATGTTAATAAGACTAATAGTTCAACTTGTAACAGTCGTAGGCCTATGTCTACAAAGTTCACACATATGAAGGAGATAAAACAACGATAGTGATGGCAGTTGGAGATGAAAATATTAAAACATAAGAACAGCGATGACCTCTGAAGTATTATAGTAACATCCTTTAATTAAGTAAAATATGACAACAGTAAGCAGTATCAGAAAAAGCCCTGTTTAAGGGAAACTGCAGGTAATTTCTCGGACCCACCACTAGTGTTCAGTTGTTTCACGAGCTTACAACTGAGTTGCCAAATAGCGCCAGATGTCGCTATTATAAGCTGTTGTCCGAAAAGTTTTGAAGTATGTTGCAAAACTTTTTTGAGTGATTGTACACTCGGCAAGAAAAGTGAAGATACAGTTTTCATTAGATTTTGTTCCATTGAATTTTAATTTTTTTATTACAGAAAACACATAATCTCGGTAAATTTACTCTAGAATATGAAAATACAATGCAAATTATATCATATATGTTAAATCTGCAAAACAAAAACGCTCAGATACTTAAAAACACCATGCATGTCCGAAGTAATCAGAATTTCTCAGATGACTTCGTTCATAGAGATCTAAAAGATAGTGTATGGATATCTCGGTGTAGAACTGTTTATCAGAACAGCAATATTTACTCGTTTTCCGTTATGAACAGGCTTATTATTGCATCATCATACAAGGTAATGATAATTTCTTTAATTTTTACACATTCATATTTGTATTTCACGGTGTTTAAAGGTCAGCTGGAATTAATGGCAGTAAATGTTGTGACAGCTAGGGTAGGTTGACCAAATCTATTTAAATCCGCAAGAGCGTTCTCTATGATGTGCGGAGTATCGCCAGGTCTTCGGCGGGAAAACGCAAGTAACTGGATGTTTCTTGACGTTGCCATAGTTTCTCTCTCTCTCTCTCTCTCTCTCTCTCTCTCTCTCTCTCTCTCTCTCTCTCTCTCTCTCTCTCTCCATTGCTAAAACATACTATACAAATATAGTATCGCTCAATCACTAAAAGGAAAAAAAATAATGAAATGAGTAGCTCTACATGTAGGCCTAGGCTTACACAACAGCAACTCTCTCTCTCTCTCTCTCTCTCTCTCCATTGCTAAAACATACTATACAAATATAGTATCGCTCAACCTCTAAAAGAAAAATATAATGAAATGAGTAGCTCTACATATAGGCCTAGGCTTAACTAACTAAGTGGTCTGGTTAAACTAACGTTAAAAAAAAAACACACACACACAACAGCAGCTCTCTCTCTCTCTCTCTCTCTCTCTCTCTCTCTCTCTCTCTCTCTCTCTCTCTCTCTCTGTTTTTCGTTGGACATTGCTCAAATTTAACTCGATTTCATTATGGAAGCTCACGTTTCCGATTATGCAAGCATTCCGTTCATTGTGATGTCATAAATTCATTTGTGTAAGGTTAACTTGGTAGGTTACATCGAAAATGTTTATTTTGCTCAGAACTGTCGCTGCAAATTACAACTTGAACGAATACTGTAAAGCTTACTACTGCATTCAACTTGAACGAATACTGTAAAGCTTACTACTGCATTCAAGTATCAATGAATTCAGAACCGTAGAATGTGATTGAAAGTAATAGGATTAGGAGGTCAGGCAAAAAACAAACACAATAAGATTGAAGCTCCTCCCTCTTTCTAGAGTTGCCAGATGTCTCATTATTGAGCAATGTATGTCCGAAGATTTAAAAAAACTGTATCCTCACTTTCCTTGCCGAGTGTACATACACATCTTGGTGTAACAATTATCCACAGGTAATGGTAGCAGCGTTTGAAAACTGAATCGGTTAAAACTGGAGCCTGCTCTGCTTTCATCTCTGTGAACTCATTCAGTTATTTTTGTTTTGTTTTTTTACATGAAATAACTTATGACTAAGGCCGATTATAATGCAACTTGAGTGAAAAGAATGATAACATGCAAACATGTAACAACGTACTCAAAAATAATAATATACATTGTCTGCTCTCTCTCTCTCTCTCTCTCTCTCTCTCTCTCTCTCTCTCTCTCTCTCTCTCTGACATTCGCCTGTACTAAGCTAAATAATCAATTTACTCATCACAAGAATATGGTTTCTCATAGGCAAAAAGAATGACCCTAACTTATAGGATGATTATCCTCACCGGGCTAGTAACATGTCAGATGAATGTGTTTCGGCTCTAAAAACTAATTTAGGATCAGACACTTAAACTCAAGACTCCAACGCTGCATCTTGCGCTTAACCAAAAGTCTAAGCTCCTTCGCGCAAAATAAGTCTACAAAAGTTCAGTACTAACACACCAGCCATACCATTTCCTAGTGTATGTACACAGTATACATAAGCAGCTACAACCTGGTTTCTTATATTCATGAATTTCAAACTTTAAAGCCCTAAAGTACAAATTGCATAAGATGCGTAGAACACGGTACAGACTATCCTGTAGTATATGAAGAAAATGTAAATTCATTCTCACTCTCTCTCTCGCTACTATTTCAATTCCATACTAATGTATAGCAATACTCTTTCATCGGAGTATGACTTCCATTTGCATCTTGCCTGCATAACAGTTAGACTATCGACACTACGTCTTTAGTAAAGAAACCGGTCATGTTGTAGTTCCAGTATATCGTGAGACAGTAATACTAACTCAGGTACTCCCAAAGTTTTCATGTATGTATGTATACAAATTATATATATATATATATATATATATATATATATATATATATATATATATATATATATATATATATATATAAATGGCCACTTTTTTTACCTGATATGTAAGTAGGCTATTTGTAAACCACAACTCTCTAAACGTCTTGATTTTTTCAAACTTTTTGATCTGTTGTCACTACAAAGCCTCAGATTCTAATGAAGAAGCAAATGAAGAAAGGTCACGCCCATGGCAAGATTCGAACCGCACCAGATAGGCCAAAGTGGGGTTAACGTTAACCACTTGACCATGAGAAGGATATAAAGATATTAGTGTTAATGCATACATATATCTGTCAACTTTAGACGCATTAAACATAGCTGGAATAGATTCATCCTTGCCTTCGTAACAGTGTTTAGACATTTATTGCTTTTAAGGCTAAAATGCATATATAAAATTAACAAATTATTAAATGTCTTCTTCATTATGGTGAGTTTTAATTTTTTTTTTTTTAATATTAACAGCTTTTAGCTCAGCTAACCAAAGAATGCAGGTTACTCTGTCATTTAGGGAAGCCATGGGTCAGTAACAACCTTGAAAAGAAAACAGTCACTCTGAAGTTTCTATAAAGTAATAATGGGTAAGAAGAATTGTAATAATTTTTTTTTTAAATGAAGACAAAAAACTAGACATATAAGAATTTCAAATGTTTTCAACAGATTTATTCTATCGTAGATAGCTCGAAAGCTATACAGTATATGTTCAGAATTGCACACACTTTATGGACTCTCTCTCTCTCTCTCTCTCTCTCTCTCTCTCTCTATATATATATATATATATATATATATATATATATATATATATATATATATATATATATATATATATATATATATATATATATATATATATATATATATATATATAATATATGTATATAAATATATATTATATATAATATATATATATATATAAATATATATATAATATATATATATATATTATATATATATATGTGTGTGTATGTATATATACTGTATAATAATACAATAATATATGTGCGTATGTATGGATGTATGTATGTATGTACATTTACACCTCTAATTTGTAATAACTACAACGACATTTTAACTTCTAGATTTCCTTACAATTTTTAGATGCACTTGTTACTACAAAGCCTAGATCCAAACGAAAAAATCTGAGGCGCGTGCCAGAATCCCGGCACGGACATCACAATTCCTACCTTGCTTCTTCATATGGGTCTTTTTCTCTTGGGATAAGCATATCAAAAACTGTGATGAAATGAAGAAGCTAAGAAGTCATTGTGATTACTACAAATACATGTATATCACGTTAAAAAGTGCCCAGTGGGTCATTTATAATCTATATATATAAAAATGGATGTATGTATGGTCCACGTACACTTTGAAATGCATTGAGCAATTTCAACCAGACTTTGTATACATATTAAAACCTGAAATGGTGCTTAAAGAAATCAATATTCAAAATGGAAATATGCACGATGGAGAACAGAACGGGAAAATGCATGATGGAGAAACAGAGGAGTTTCACTGCGACACAAAAATGGGTATTCACATAATGTCTGGAAAAAATATAAGTGTTAATGAGTTATCTTACTCACTTCCTGTGGCCGCAAATAAACGATCTCACAGTGGCTGTTCTTATCCACTAACACTGCACTAAGAGATAATCACACCCAGCTGCAAATCGAAGTCCATAGCCATTCTATGTTCCTCTTATAATATACCATTAGAGAGCGCACACATGCACGCGCACACTTAATAACCCCTCCCCGGAAGCGTGACGACACCAGTTCAGTGTTCGAAAGATCACAACGCTTCCATCAATCTGTCACATGATCAGAAGGCACACATGAAAGCGTCAGATACCCACTGTATCTAACTGTGGAAACCTCCAACGTCCACATACATGCACCTGCACCGGATATGCCTTTCACAGGCCAGCACACAGTTCGTCAAAAGACTTAATATATGTATGTATATATATAATTATAAATTACCTGCTGGGCATTTTTTACCTGATATACATGCATTTGTAGCAACCACAATGACTTCTTAGCTTCTTCATTTCATCACAGTTATATTATATATATATATATATATATATATATATATATATATATATATATATATATATATATATATATATATATATATATA
>NC_089794.1:45859541-45867041 GCF_040412425.1 Macrobrachium rosenbergii
GACAGGGCATGGGCCTACACGTCAGTTTCTTATATTCTGAGGCAATGACAGGGCATGGGCCTACACGTCAATTTCTTATATTCTGAGGCAATGTCAGGGCATACGCCTACACATCAAATTCTTATATTTTGAGACATAGACAGGCGATGGACCTATACGTCAATTTCTTATATTCTGAGGCAATGTCAGGGCATACGCCTACACATCAAATTCTTATATTTTGAGACAGGGGATGGACCTACACGTCAATTTCTTATATTCTGAGGCAATGACAGGGCATAGGCCTACGTATCAAATTCTTATATTTTGAGACATAGACAGGGGATGGACCTACACGTCAATTTCTTATATTCTGAGGCAATGTCAGGCATACGCCTACACATCAAATTCTTATATTTTGAGACATAGACAGGGGATGGACCTACACGTCAATTTCTTATATTCTGAGGCAATGACAGGGCATAGGCCTACGTATCAAATTCTTATATTTTGAGACATTGACAGGGGATGGGCCTACACGTCAATTTCCTATCGCAAATAGTTTTCTACCGGTATCTTTCGAAAATAGAGTAGCTTTTAATTAATATAGTAGTTTCAACTCCACGATATATAATGTATATGCATAAAGTGGAATGTACACGTATAAGCAAGTATACATACACATACATGCGTGGATGGCCATAGTAATTGTAACGCCACTTATACCACAAAGAATAAGAGTAAAACTTGTGGGCACGTAGCCAATGGCACACACAGATCATTCAAAGGACTGTCTCAGCCTTACACACACTTATCAAACTGCTCTCAGTGATCTATATTGAATATACATTTACAAAAGGGGAAACATTTTATATTACTGTGATGAGTAAATATAAGGCTGCTGTAGTATTTATATGAAAATGAGTTCTATGGCAGGAAGGCATCATAAGATACTTCACAAAATAAAAAAAAAAAATAGCTGAAAAAGTTATGTACGAGATTCATTTGATTTGGAGGCATTCTTGTAGATTACCCTGTTGGACAAAAGGATACACGAGTCAACAATTCTCTCCCTCTGTGTGTGTTTGTGTGTGTGTGTGTTGTTAGGAGAATATTCTAGTATAGACTATATTCATAAAGATCTCGATTACTTTTAAATAAAACAAATTATTAAATTTCAATTCAAAAGAGTAGGCAAATAATTCTTTACACCAGTATTCTATGAATAGGTCTATATTTATTTTTCATGTTAGGTTACCATATGAAAATTATTCGAAGACACTACAAGCATCTTAACAGCAGCAACAAAAACAAGAATAATCACAACAAGAACCACAATAAAACGGCTGAATATAAGATAGGCCTATAATCCAAACGTCATAAAGACATAGGACATTATAGGTCTATGTCATTTTTTATGGTCCTGTTATTTCGAAAGGAGGTAATGTCCTTAAGAAAATTCTCAGCAAATTATATCCAATATGACTCGTATAGCCTATCATGCTGTAACTTTAAGTTAAACATTGGCATATTCTGGTTTTGTAGAGTGCAGTCAAATTATCATCCATTCGAGTATGTAAACGATTGCAATGAAATCGATTTTATGACTAAAATTACTATTAAAATGTAGTAAAATTTCCCGAAATCATTATGAAATACAAGTCTGCATAGCTCTGAGAAAATCTTTGAGTTAAATTTAGAATGGTGAACACGCTTGACAATATCAGACGGTAATTATCATTTTCCAGCGATTCAAGTGCACCGAATCGAACGCAGACATTCCCTGTGTCACCTCCGTATTCAGTGAACCTCATTTACGAAACACAACATTGATGCATCGCGGAACACTCCTGACTTCATTCATATTTTCCTGTTTGTTTTTTTTTTTTTTTTTTTACCATTTTTAGGGAGATGTGTATTATGATTTTATTTCAGGGAGATAATATATCGTTTCTTTTTGATAATCAGCAGAACTTATTTTAGTTCGGTAAAACAACCACTGCAAAATAAATGAAGATGAAAAGAACCACAGATTAACCAACTTTTCGGAACCATTGCCAACCAATCAGCTTCAAGGAATGGTCGTGATAATCAGTGGGCGAGGCTTAACTGCAAAGCACCGCGGACTTTGCTATAGTTCTCTATGTATACAACTCGGTACTTTTGATCATCCTATCAACTGGAGAAACGCAACAGAAATTTCATTCTGCAACGATTATATTAGAATATACAGTATTTAAATCTGGTTTCATAGGGACGTTTTCCAGAATGCTTTTCAGTTGAAATCCTGGTTCGTACAATTCAGGCAATTCACTTATTTTTTCTTAAACAGTTAAGAGATTCTAGATTACCGTATGCCTTAGGTTAATGGTTATATTATTGCTACTATTATTTTCAAGATTAGTTTGTCATATTTTTATTGTAGTTCAGTAATTTGGTGAGAGTGCTTCTGTTTGCAATGGGCCAATAATATATTCTTACTATTCTTCATTTATGGAGAAGTTTTCTGCTTCATTTTTTAGATAACATGTGTCACTTTTGCACCGAAGATGTATAAAATGCACGATATATATATATATATATATATATATATATATATATATATATGTATATATATGTGTGTGTATGTATATATGTGTGTGTGTGTGTGTGTGTGTGTATATATATATATATATATGTATGTATATATATATATATATATATATATATATATATATATATATATATATATAGAGAGAGAGAGAGAGAGAGAGAGAGAGAGAGAGAGAGAGAGAGAGAGTCTACTAAATTCCTTAAAACAGAAAGGTATCAGCATATTTGGTGGAGTAAAAAAGGGGAGGGGCGGTTAATCTTCACTCAAAATAGTTGTAGTTACATAAACAAGCACCGAAAACTACGGAATCCGAGAGTTTGAGGGCAGAAAGATGTAAGGCTCAAAATAAACTACACTTATGTTGTTCATTTCACGTTATGTCACTAGATTCCAAAAAGAAGGAAATTTCATGTTACAACCTGCAATGAAATCTAATTAACTTTATTAGGAACAGACAAAATTGAAGAACACTATGGTAAGGCAGTAGACTGTCAATATATAAAAGTAAGACTATGTGGAAATTCTTTTACAACAAGAAAACAAGGCTCTAGGTAAGGTTAGGTCGTTCCTACAAACAGCACAAAAAATTTGTTAATACAGAGAAAATCTGCAACAATTACACTTCCTATCATAGAATCTACAAGGAAGTGACAATATTTAGGACGTCAGCCTAGTACTGTTGATTCTGTTATTCAAAATCATATGCAAGTGAAAGCGAGAGGGGATATTTAAAACTACAACCGAGATTCTAGATCATTGGATCTCAACCTTTTTTGGTCCATGCACCCTTTCACTATATGTCAGAATGTCGTCCCCCCCACCCACTTCCCAAAACTGTCTGCCTCAAAAGGTGCATTCCAAATAATATGCAACAAAATACTCACACATGCACACAAGCTAGCAGAGAGAAAGCCCAGCGTGACCTCTCAATTGTGCAGACCGATGCACGCTGCGTTTTGTGTAGTCCTAGTGCCAGTTTGGGCCTGCCAATCTGTGGTCACAATTCCCCCCGCCCCCTTCCCCGAAACTCTGAAATCCCCTCCCAGTGGTGAATTCCCCCAGGCTGAGAGGCATTGTTCTAGATCATATAATAGCAACGTGAAAGAGTTTTAGAAATGAAAAGAGGACTTCAATATACTGTGGTGTATGGCGCATCGAACATGAGTGGGGATTGACCTACTGCTGATTTCACTTGTGTAAGTATACGAAGCGACCTAAAGGCTACGAGTATTATTATTTTTTTTTCATCATAGAGGGTTCATCCATGTTTCCTTGCTTCTCTGGGACGCCAACATAGAAAAATAGCCTACGGTTTCAAGGACTATATTACCATAATACTATCTTCAAATTTTTATGCTTATAATTACGTAATGCCTACAATCACAGTAACTATATTTTCATTATCATATGCAAAGAGGGATGGAGCCATTAACCATCATTGATCAAAATCAACAAAATCAAACCAAATAAAAAATGGTTTGAAAAAGTGGGACCGAATCCAGTCAGAACTATATGGAAGGTTAGGCCTACAAAAGTTGGGAAAACGGAAGCAGATGTGTTCCATAGCATGCTAGTTGTGGGTAGGAAATACTTGCAGACCCTTACGTGGCAAGATTATTGTTGGAACGGAGTGAAGGACCAGTGCTACGGGAGTTACGAGTCCGGGCAAACATTTTGAATCAAATCAGTCCTCTCATTTCAAAGGAAGCCTAAACCGAAACCTGGTCCTATGCCATTGGCTAGCCTACTGTTTAAGGACCGTTCCTTTATTGCTAAAAGAACAAGATTCGTTAATCAGAGTGCCACGGGAATCAAAATCTGGTCTCCTAACATCGATACAGTGGCGCCCGGAAATGGTTCAGATTCCACGTTAATCAGACAGTCACGGGCATTACCTACAAATAGCAATGCAAAATTATCGGCATTTCAAAATTCCACGATTCATGACACGTCACGGAAATGAGGGATGATTGCCTACTAACTTTTATGCATAAATCGTTCTGGATAATTCAAATACATAAGGCCTCTTCAAAGCAGCCATGCTCATTTGCTTTCCGATGCTGATGAGCCTGACACGTGTACCAGAAAAAAATTCAGATTCATCCATTCGAAAAAGATTTTGTTGTCCTTTTAAACAACTATTTCAGATATAGGCTATACCTATGATATTTGCATATGGATAAATCACTTTATGACGAAACTAAAACCATAAAAATACACTAGGTCTATCTACTTATAAACCGTAAGTGAAATGAAGGTTTACGCGGCATTTCACTTCACCTGTTACAACAATGTCACAGTAATAACCGAAAAGTAATTAAAAAAAACTATAAATACAGTTACTAAAACAAAGGTGTTGCTGGATATTAACTTACCACTTCAGAGACTCATCAAGAACTTTCCCTATTATGGGGTAAATGGCGGAAAGACTTTCTTCCAAATAACTTTTAAAAAGTAATTCACTCTTGTAGTGTCAAGCCAGTCTTTCTTCTTCGCTCAGTAACGGACACTTATCAGACTCTAAATTACTATCAGTGTTTATTTAAAACCAAGAAACGTTTCTTAGTTCATAAAAAAAGGTTATTGAACGGAACAAACGTTTCATACGTGGGACACGCGACGCACCGCAACGATCCAACTACCTCAGTGTCTAGGGTACAACTGATCGTCGATGCCAGCCGAGCTAAAGACTCTGGAGACGCTGTTGCGCTGACCGTTGGTTGGGCCCGCGGTCTGGAGAGAACTTCACTAGACCGATGTTGGTGCCAGGCCCAAAAATGACTCTTATTCTTTAGTTTACGTCTTGGTTGGGATGAATTCCTTCCTGTAACTGCTGTTGCCCCTTACTGACTGATTCATTATTATTATTATTATTATTATTATTATTATTATTATTATTATTATTAGAGGAGACCTTCTCTCAGGGCAGTAGCACTGAAAATAATGGATGTTTCTACGACATTCAATTTATATAGTCTTTTCTCTATTCTTTTAATATCTTTTCATCAGCGTGTAGCTGGTGTATCAGATTTCCCGAGGACATAAAAAGTTTTCTTGGTATCAGTTTTATACCTCTGACGTCTCAAACGCGCTCTGGCGATTATTTTCAGAGTGGATAAACTGAATGCCGTAGAAACAGCCATTATTATTATTATTATTATTATTATTATTATTATTATTATTATTATTATTATTCAAAAGTAAGCCCATTTACACGGGAAGAGTCTGAAAGACTTCAATTGACCGCGCGAAACAAAATTTACTTGGTAGGGTAACAATGAGAGGAACTGATGATTAAAATGACAACGATGTCGAAATAATCAGCGAAGAGACACAGAGTAGGCCTACATTACAGATGTAAGCAAAATGAGTCAAAGTGAGATTAATTTTAACACTTCTTCACTGGACTGTAAGATGATTTGTCAAAAATTGCGGCTTGCAACGTTACAGCTGGAATACACGTAGTTAATAGTGATTGGGACCGATAGTCTGATAATTAATTCTGACAATCACCACGTGATACGGTCACGCCTCCCGACCACATACTAAAACAAGGACGGAATATCAACGTAATACAGGATCTGAAAAAGAAACTTCAGATTTCTAACGGCAATAGATCATTGAAAGCACAACAACAAACAATTAAAAAATGCGCCGAAGTTTCTTCGGCGCAATCGAGTTTTCTGTTCAGCGTATAATCAAGGCCACAGAAAATAATCTATCTTTCGGTGGTTTCGGTATAATGCTGTATGAGCCGCGGCCCATGAAAAGTTTCAGACACGACCCTGTCCTATAGCGTTGCCAGATGCACGATTATGGCTAACCTTAACCTTAAATAAAGTAAAAACTACTAGGGCTAGAGGGCTGCAATTTGGTATGTTTGATGATTGGTGATTGGATGATCAACATACCAATTTGCAGCCCTCTAGCCTCAGTCGTTTTTAAGGTCAGAGTGTGGACAGAAAAAGTGCGGACGGACAGATAAAGCCATCTTAATAGTTTTCTTTTGCAGGAAACTAATAGGGACATGGATGAACATCAGTTAAGGAAGCCGAAATGAAACAAAGATGCTGAAAAACAAACTTTTTAATGCACGATATCCAGCAAGTTCCCGCGCTCTCCGCCGCCCCGTCTCGAAGCAATGAAACGGGAACATTTTACCGATTTTAGAAGTTACACACTCAAAGCGGTTATAACAGTTAGCGGAGAAAATGTTAAGCTATAAATGACACATGAAAAGGGGCATCGAATGGGCCAAACGAGGGCAAACAGAGCGGCCTCCAAAAATGAAAAAAATATATTGAGTATGATGCTGGAGATGAAGTTCGTTATGCAGTTCCTCGTTGGACGAGTCGGTAGAGTTCTCGACTAGCACTCTGCTAGGCCCGAGTTCGAGTCTCCGGCCGGCCAATGAAGAATTAGAGGAGTTTATTTCTGGTGATAGAAATTCATTTCTCGGTGTAATGTGGTTCGGTTGCTAGGTAACCAATTGGTTCTTAGCCACGTAAAATAAGTCTAATCCCTCGGGCCAGCCCTCTCTAGGAGAGCTGTTAATCAGCTCCTCAGTGGTCTGGTTGAACTAAGGTATACTTTAACTTTGTTCTTTATGCTGTTACTCAGTCAAGTTTGCAAAAGCCAGTAGCGCGGCTTTCTCGTTGCGTTACGTTGCTTTAAAACCTAACGCAATACATTGTTATTACACGTATAAAAGTACAATACTTATCGTTAAATGAATGAATTAAAAATGGTCGAATAAGGATAGTAATGTAATGAAAACGGGAAACGCTACTTATCACTAACAAATTTCGAACTGCTCAGTCGACATATTCCGATTCAAATCATGAACGAAAGATGCCTCACGTTTTTCTCTGCAGTAGCTCTTTCGACGAGGGAATCAGGAAAAGAGAAGTAAAGTGGACGAGGAAATA
>NC_089794.1:45874541-45877041 GCF_040412425.1 Macrobrachium rosenbergii
TAAAATAAAAAATGTTCACACGCAACGCATCAAAAACATATTTTAAACCCAAAGAGCAACTTTGTTCGATAAACGGCGGAATAAACAAAAAGAATGGTCCATAAAAGAAGACCTGGAGGTTTCGTATGGTCGTCTAATAATAAACTACCTATTTAATGTCCCGTGAGGAGAAAATGATCACGTGATATATCACCTATTACGTCCCCTCAGAATGGCGCTGTTCGTTCTATGGAAGACTTTCTTTTGCCTTCAGATGATGGTAAATCTCTACGAGGTTTTTATATATATATATATATATATATATATATATATATATATATATATATATATATATATATATATATATATATGTATATACATATGTATATATATGTATATATATATTATATATATATGTGTGAGTGTTTGTGTGTATGTATATATGTATGTATGTATGTATGTATGTATATATATATATATATATAATGTATATATATATTATGTATATGTGTGAGTGTTTGTGTGTACGCATGCATGTATGTATATATATATATATATATATATATATATATATATATATATATATATATATATATATATATAGTATATATACATATATACACAGTATATATATATATATATATATATATATATATATATATATATATATGGTAGTTTTCTTTATTTGTTTTGTTCATGACCTTGTCAGAAGAACGTTAAAAACCTTAAAATTATTCCAAAATATTATTCTTAAAATTGCTCCAAAAAATCCACTAACACTCGAAATGGAGTGGAATATGAAACCTAGGCCAAAGGCCAAGCTCTGGGACCTATGAGGTCATTCAGCGCTTAAAGGGAAACTGAGAGTGAAAAGGTATTAAAGATGTAACAGGAGGAAAACCTCGTAATGGCGTAATGTAACAATTATTAAGAGAGGGTGGAAGTAGGATGGAAGAAAGAGGATATGAACGGTGGTACAGTAAAAGGAATGAAAGGAGTTGCAGTTTGGGGCCGATCTTCATTCAAAACGAAAGACCGCCTTAGCCCTTTTCTCAAATCCGATGGTGTATACAAACATACGCGCCCGAGATATAAACACGGGACTTAAGTGGGTTGTAGGAGGAGGTTACTAAAAGTGGGAATAGATTTTCACAGGCATGAGTCCCAGAACAATCAAATATTAGGAGTTACTTCAAGTTATGCAAACCATACATTGATAAGGACTTTACAATTATGGTTCAAGTGCATAACAAAATACGACCTTGCTTTCAGTAAGTCTATTGTGATAAAAAAAAAAAAGACAGTTCCTTCTCTTAATGAGCAATCCTCCTCTGTTCGCGTCAAGAGTGCGGTTTGTCTCACGTAATTCTTTTAGTCACTTCCATTCTTCCGCGAGAATAAGGCAAAGAATAGCTTTTTTTTGCTTTAGTTTTTTATATAATTTTACAGTTATAGTTTTGTGTATAATTTTAATGTTTAATGTGATTTCGTTTTATAAGAAGTTTGGTATTTAAAGTTAATCTTAAGTTAAATGTTTAGTTTTAAGTGTAATTTCGTTTTATTAAGGGATTATAAATTTATTTTAATTTGGTTTTAAAAGCTGGTGCTCATTGAATTTTTATAATACTGTGTAATTTTTTTTTATTGATTATGCAGTGCTTGGTTTTGACTTTTGCATATGTATTTTCATTCTGTCCTCGAGAATGCGACTATAAGTCTTGAAACGCGGGCACAAAAAATGTACCTAAGCACGGTGCACTTCCCAATGGCCCCCTTGATGAGGTGTACCTTGAGCTGTTGCTCTGTCTTCTAAACGTATATATATATATATATATTATATATATATATATATATATATATATATATATATATATATATATATATATATATATATATATATATATACATATTTGAAGCTACTGTGAGGAATTTTTGTGCCAATATAAGTGGATTAGGAAAGGTTGTTCATGTGGAAATGCAGTGGTTAAATTAGGTAGAAAATTGAATAAGAAACTTTTGAAGATAGGACTTGGTAAAGTAGGAAAATAAGATTTCCTCATAAAACGGATAAAGGAACGGCCACAAAATGCAGTTATCTACCTTAACCCAAAGTAGGAAATTCTAAACCTTGTCTTAAGGGGGAAAGAGTGAAATCATGGAAACGATGGCCATTGGGAAAACAAGTTGAAGACATGGGATTAGGAATATGCCTCTTTTCCGCTCAACAAAGCAAGACGTGTAAGGAAGAGACGGGGACAGAAGCTTAGGAACAAAATGCCATAAATGAATAGGAAGCAGATATAGGCTGCATAAAGGATTATCTGGTGCAGAGGTGAATTACCGAATTTGCAAAAAAAATAAATAAAAAGTAGAAAGGTCACTGCAAAACGTTTGAGAGAAGTAAAAGTAGTCTAAGAAAACAAGCTCAGCATGTGTGAAGAGTATTTCTTTTTAAAAGCTTTCATTTTTAAAGAAAAACAAAAAGGCGGCCACTGAGTTCAAAAGTCCGTGTAGTACCAGC